>NW_025535884.1:0-77186 GCF_020615455.1 Coregonus clupeaformis | reverse complement strand
GATTTATTTATTCCATAATGGTGTTTCAAACAGTGTTAGTGTATTTATTCTATAATGGTGTTTAAAACAGAGCTGATTAGATTTAGTCCATAATGGTGTTTAAAACAGAGCTGATTAGATTTAGTCCATAATGGTGTTTCAAACGGTGCTGAGGGTATTTAGTCTATAATGGTGTTTCAAACAGGTGCTGATTATATTTAGTCTATAATGGTGTTTCAAACAGAGCTGATTATATTTAGTCTATAATGGTGTTTCAAACAGTGCTGAGGGTATTTACTCTATAATGGTGTTTCAAACAGTGCTGATTATATTTAGTCTATAATGGTGTTTCAAACTGGAGCTGATTATATTTAGTCTATAATGGTGTTTCAAACAGAGCTGATTATATTTAGTCTGTAATGGTCTTTCAAACAGAGCTGATTAGATTTAGTCCATAATGGTGTTTCAAACAGTGCTGAGTGTATTTAGTCTATAATGGTGTTTCAAACAGAGCTGATTATATTAAGTCTATAATTGTGTTTCAAACAGTGCTGAGGTATTTACTCTATATGGTGTTTCAAACAGTGCTGAGATATTTAGTCTATAATGGTGTTTCAAACAGTGCTGATTATATTTAGTCTATAATGGTGTTTCAAACAGAGCTGATTATATTTAGTCTATAATGGTGTTTCAAACAGTGCTGATATTATTTAGTCTATAATCGTGTTTCAAACAGTGCTGATTATATTTAGTCTATAATGGTGTTTCAAACAGTGCTGATTACATTTAGTCTATAATGGTGTTTCAAACAGTGCTGATTATATTTAGTCTATTATGGTGTTTCAAACAGTGCTGATTACAGTTAGTCTATCTTGGTGTTTCAAACAGTGCTGATTATATTTACTCTATAATGGTGTTTCAAACAGTGCTGATTACATTTAGTCTATAATGGTGTTTCAAACAGAGCTGATTATATTTAGTCTATAATGGTGTTTCAAACAGTGCTGATTATATTTAGTCTGTAATGGTCTTTCAAACAGAGCTGATTAGATTTAGTCCATAATGGTGTTTCAAACAGTGCTGAGTGTATTTATTCTATAATGGTGTTTCAAACAGAGCTGATTATATTTAGTCTATAATTGTGTTTCAAACAGTGCTGAGGGTATTTACTCTATATGGTGTTTCAAACAGTGCTGAGGGTATTTAGTCTATAATGGTGTTTCAAACAGTGCTGATTATATTTAGTCTATAATGGTGTTTCAAACAGAGCTGATTATATTTAGTCTATAATGGTGTTTCATACAGTAATGAGGGTATTTACTCTATATTGGTGTTTCAAACAGTGCTGATTAGATTTAGTCCATAATGGTGTTTCAAACAGTGTTGAGTGTATTTATTCTATAATGGTGTTTCAAACAGTGCTGAGGGTATTTACTCTATAATGGTGTTTCAAACAGTGCTGATTATATTTAGTCTATAATGGTCTTTCAAATAGAGCTGATTATATTTAGTATATAATGGTGTTTCAAACAGTGCTGAGTGTATTTAGTATATAATGGTGTTTCAAACAAAGCTGAGGGTATTTAGTCTATAAGGGTGTTTAAAACAGAGCTGATTAGATTTAGTCCATAATGGTGTTTCAAACAGTGTTGAGTGTATTTTTCTATAATGGTGTTTTAAAACAGAGCTGATTAGATTTAGTCCTTAATGGTGTTTCAAACAGTGTTGAGTGTATTTATTCTAGAATGGTGTTTCAAACAGTGCTGAGGGTATTTACTCTATAATGGTGTTTCAAACAGTGCTGAATATATTTAGTCTATAATGGTCTTTTAAATAGAGCTGATTATATTTAGTCCATAATGGTGTTTCAAACAGTGTTGAGTGTATTTATTCTATAATGGTGTTTAAAACAGAGCTGATTAGATTTAGTCCATAATGGTGTTTAAAACAGAGCTGATTAGATTTAGTCCATAATGGTGTTTCAAACGGTGCTGAGGGTATTTAGTCTATAATGGTGTTTCAAACAGTGCTGATTATATTTAGTCTATAATGGTGTTTCAAACAGAGCTGATTATATTTAGTCTATAATGGTGTTTCAAACAGTGCTGAGGGTATTTACTCTATAATGGTGTTTCAAACAGTGCTGATTATATTTAGTCTATAATGGTGTTTCAAACAGAGCTGATTATATTTAGTCTATAATGGTGTTTCAAACAGTGCTGATTATATTTAGTCTGTAATGGTCTTTCAAACAGAGCTGATTAGATTTAGTCCATAATGGTGTTTCAAACATTGCTGAGTGTATTTAGTCTATAATGGTGTTTCAAACAGAGCTGATTATATTAAGTCTATAATTGTGTTTCAAACAGTGCTGAGGGTATTTACTCTATATGGTGTTTCAAACGGTGCTGAGGGTATTTAGTCTATAATGGTGTTTCAAACAGTGCTGATTATATTTAGTCTATAATGGTGTTTCAAACAGAGCTGATTATATTTAGTCTATAATGGTGTTTCAAACAGTGCTGAGGTAATTTACTCTATATTGTTGTTTCAAACAGTGCTTTTTACATTTAGTCTATAATGGTGTTTCAAACAGTGCTGATTACATTTAGTCTATAATGGTGTTTCAAACAGCGCTGATTACATTTAGTCTATAATGGTGTTTCAAACAGTGCTGATTATATTTAGTCTATAATGGTGTTTCAAACAGTGCTGAGGGTATTTACTCTATAATGGTGTTTCAAACAGTGCTGATTATATTTAGTCTATAATGGTGTTTCAAACAGTGCTGATTAGATTTAGTCTATTATGGTGTTTCAAACAGTGCTGATTATATTTAGTCTATAATGGTCTTTCAAACAGAGCTGATTATATTTAGTCCATAATGGTGTTTCAAACAGTGCTGATTGTATGTATTCTATAATGGTGCTTCAAACAGTGCTGAGGGTATTTAGTCTATAATGGTGTTTCAAGCAGAGCTGATTATATTTAGTCTATAATGGTGTTTCAAACAGAGCTGATTATATTTAGTCTATAATGGTGTTTCAAACAGTGCTGAGGGTATTTACTCTATATTGGTGTTTCAAACAGTGCTGATTATATTTAGTCTATAATGGTGTTTCAAACAGTGCTGATTATATTTAGTCTATAATGGTGTTTCAAACAGTGCTGATTACATTTAGTCTATAATGGTGTTTCAAACAGTGCTGATTACATTTAGTCTATAATGGTGTTTCAAACAGTGCTGATTACATTTAGTCTATAATGGTGTTTCAAACAGTGCTGATTATATTTAGTATATAATGGTCTTTCAAATAGAGCTGATTATATTTAGTATATAATGGTGTTTCAAACAGTGCTGAGTGTATTTAGTATATAATGGTGTTTCAAACAAAGCTGAGGGTATTTAGTCTATAAGGGTGTTTAAAACAGAGCTGATTAGATTTAGTCTATAATGGTGTTTCAAACAGTGTTGAGTGTATTTATTCTAGAATGGTGTTTCAAACAGTGCTGAGGGTATTTACTCTATAATGGTGTTTCAAACAGTGCTGAATATATTTAGTCTATAATGGTCTTTCAAATAGAGCTGATTATATTTAGTCCATAATGGTGTTTCAAACAGTGTTGAGTGTATTTATTCTATAATGGTGTTTAAAACAGAGCTGATTAGATTTAGTCCATAATGGTGTTTCAAACGGTGCTGAGGGTATTTAGTCTATAATGGTGTTTCAAACAGTGCTGATTATTTTTAGTCTATAATGGTGTTTCAAACAGAGCTGATTATATTTAGTCTATAATGGTGTTTCAAACAGTGCTGAGGGTATTTACTCTATAATGGTGTTTCAAACAGTGCTGATTATATTTAGTATATAATGGTGTTTCAAACAGTGTTGAGTGTATTTATTCTATAATGGTGTTTAAAACAGAGCTGATTAGATTTAGTCCATAATGGTGTTTCAAACGGTGCTGAGGGTATTTAGTCTATAATGGTGTTTCAAACAGTGCTGATTATATTTAGTCTGTAATGGTCTTTCAAACAGAGCTGATTAGATTTAGTCCATAATGGTGTTTCAAACAGTGCTGAGTGTATTTAGTCTATAATGGTGTTTCAAACAGAGCTGATTATATTTAGTCTATAATGGTCTTTCAAATAGAGCTGATTATATTTAGTATATAATGGTGTTTCAAACAGTGCTGAGTGTATTTAGTATATAATGGTGTTTCAAACAAAGCTGAGGGTATTTCGTCTATAATGGTGTTTAAAACAGAGCTGATTAGATTTAGTCCTTAATGGTGTTTCAAACAGTGTTGAGTGTATTTATTCTAGAATGGTGTTTCAAACAGTGCTGAGGGTATTTACTCTATAATGGTGTTTCAAACAGTGCTGAATATATTTAGTCTATAATGGTCTTTCAAATAGAGCTGATTATATTTAGTCCATAATGGTGTTTCAAACAGTGTTGAGTGTATTTATTCTATAATGGTGTTTAAAACAGAGCTGATTAGATTTAGTCCATAATGGTGTTTCAAACGGTGCTGAGGGTATTTAGTCTATAATGGTGTTTCAAACAGTGCTGATTATTTTTAGTCTATAATGGTGTTTCAAACAGAGCTGATTATATTTAGTCTATAATGGTGTTTCAAACAGTGCTGAGGGTATTTACTCTATAATGGTGTTTCAAACAGTGCTGATTATATTTAGTATATAATGGTGTTTCAAACAGTGCTGATTATACTTAGTCTGTAATGGTCTTTCAAACAGAGCTGATTAGATTTAGTCCATAATGGTGTTTCAAACAGTGCTGAGTGTATTTAGTCTATAATGGTGTTTCAAACAGAGCTGATTATATTTAGTCTATAATTGTGTTTCAAACAGTGCTGAGGGTATTTACTCTATATGGTGTTTCAAACGGTGCTGAGGGTATTTAGTCTATAATGGTGTTTCAAACAGTGCTGATTATATTTAGTCTATAATGGTGTTTCAAACAGAGCTGATTATATTTAGTCTATAATGGTGTTTCAAACAGTGCAGAGGGTATTTACTCTATATTGGTGTTTCAAACAGTGCTGATTATATTTAGTCTATAATGGTGTTTCAAACAGTGCTGATTATATTTAGTCTATAATGGTGTTTCAAACAGTGCTGATTACATTTAGTCTATAATGGTGTTTCAAACAGTGCTGATTACTTTTAGTCTATAATGATGTTTCAAACAGTGCTGATTACATTTAGTCTATAATGGTGTTTCAAATAGAGCTGATTATATTTAGTCTATAATGGTGTTTCAAACAGTGCTGAGGGTATTTACTCTATATTGGTGTTTCAAACAGTGCTGATTATATTTAGTCTATAATGGTGTTTCAAACAGTGCTGAGGGTATTTACTCTATATGGTGTTTCAAACGGTGCTGAGGGTATTTAGTCTATAATGGTGTTTCAAACAGTGCTGATTATATTTAGTCTATAATGGTGTTTCAAACAGAGCTGATTATATTTAGTCTATAATGGTGTTTCAAACAGTGCTGAGGGTATTTACTCTATATTGGTGTTTCAAACAGTGCTGATTATATTTAGTCTATAATGGTGTTTCAAACAGTGCTGATTATATTTAGTCTATAATGGTGTTTCAAACAGTGCTGATTACATTTAGTCTATAATGGTGTTTCAAACAGTGCTGATTACATTTAGTCTATAATGGTGTTTCAAACAGTGCTGATTACATTTTAGTATATAATGGTGTTTCAAATAGAGCTGATTATATTTAGTATATAATGGTGTTTCAAACAAAGCTGAGGGTATTTAGTCTATAAGGGTGTTTAAAACAGAGCTGATTAGATTTAGTCCATAATGGTGTTTCAAACAGTGCTGAATATATTTAGTCTATAATGGTCTTTCAAATAGAGCTGATTATGTTTAGTCCATAATGGTGTTTCAAACAGTGTTGAGTGTATTTATTCTATAAAGGTGTTTAAAACAGAGCTGATTATATTTAGTCTATAATGGTGTTTCAAACAGAGCTGATTATATTTAGTCTATAATGGTGTTTCAAACAGTGCTGAGGGTATTTACTCTATAATGGTGTTTCAAACAGTGCTGATTATATTTAGTATATAATGGTGTTTCAAACAGTGCTGATTATATTGAGTCTGTAATGGTCTTTCAAACAGAGCTGATTAGATTTAGTCCATAATGGTGTTTCAAACAGTGCTGAGTGTATTTAGTCTATAATGGTGTTTCAAACAGAGCTGATTATATTTAGTCTATAATTGTGTTTCAAACAGTGCTGAGGGTATTTACTCTATATGGTGTTTCAAACGGTGCTGAGGGTATTTAGTCTATAATGGTCTTTCAAATAGAGCTGATTATATTTAGTATATAATGGTGTTTCAAACAGTGCTGAGTGTATTTAGTATATAATGGTGTTTCAAACAAAGCTGAGGGTATTTCGTCTATAATGGTGTTTAAAACAGAGCTGATTAGATTTAGTCCTTAATGGTGTTTCAAACAGTGTTGAGTGTATTTATTCTAGAATGGTGTTTCAAACAGTGCTGAGGGTATTTACTCTATAATGGTGTTTCAAACAGTGCTGAATATATTTAGTCTATAATGGTCTTTCAAATAGAGCTGATTATATTTAGTCCATAATGGTGTTTCAAACAGTGTTGAGTGTATTTATTCTATAATGGTGTTTAAAACAGAGCTGATTAGATTTAGTCCATAATGGTGTTTCAAACGGTGCTGAGGGTATTTAGTCTATAATGGTGTTTCAAACAGTGCTGATTATTTTTAGTCTATAATGGTGTTTCAAACAGAGCTGATTATATTTAGTCTATAATGGTGTTTCAAACAGTGCTGAGGGTATTTACTCTATAATGGTGTTTCAAACAGTGCTGATTATATTTAGTATATAATGGTGTTTCAAACAGTGCTGATTATACTTAGTCTGTAATGGTCTTTCAAACAGAGCTGATTAGATTTAGTCCATAATGGTGTTTCAAACAGTGCTGAGTGTATTTAGTCTATAATGGTGTTTCAAACAGAGCTGATTATATTTAGTCTATAATTGTGTTTCAAACAATGCTGAGGGTATTTACTCTATATGGTGTTTCAAACGGTGCTGAGGGTATTTAGTCTATAATGGTGTTTCAAACAGTGCTGATTATATTTAGTCTATAATGGTGTTTCAAACAGAGCTGATTATATTTAGTCTATAATGGTGTTTCAAACAGTGCAGAGGGTATTTACTCTATATTGGTGTTTCAAACAGTGCTGATTATATTTAGTCTATAATGGTGTTTCAAACAGTGCTGATTATATTTAGTCTATAATGGTGTTTCAAACAGTGCTGATTACATTTAGTCTATAATGGTGTTTCAAACAGTGCTGATTACTTTTAGTCTATAATGGTGTTTCAAACAGTGCTGATTACATTTAGTCTATAATGGTGTTTCAAATAGAGCTGATTATATTTAGTCTATAATGGTGTTTCAAACAGTGCTGAGGGTATTTACTCTATATTGGTGTTTCAAACAGTGCTGATTATATTTAGTCTATAATGGTGTTTCAAACAGTGCTGAGGGTATTTACTCTATATGGTGTTTCAAACGGTGCTGAGGGTATTTAGTCTATAATGGTGTTTCAAACAGTGCTGATTATATTTAGTCTATAATGGTGTTTCAAACAGAGCTGATTATATTTAGTCTATAATGGTGTTTCAAACAGTGCTGAGGGTATTTACTCTATATTGGTGTTTCAAACAGTGCTGATTATATTTAGTCTATAATGGTGTTTCAAACAGTGCTGATTATATTTAGTCTATAATGGTGTTTCAAACAGTGCTGATTACATTTAGTCTATAATGGTGTTTCAAACAGTGCTGATTACATTTAGTCTATAATGGTGTTTCAAACAGTGCTGATTACATTTAGTATATAATGGTGTTTCAAATAGAGCTGATTATATTTAGTATATAATGGTGTTTCAAACAGAGCTGAGTGTATTTAGTCTATAAGGTGTTTAAAACAGAGCTGATTAGATTTAGTCCATAATGGTGTTTCAAACAGTGCTGAGTATATTTAGTCTATAATGGTCTTTCAAATGAGCTGATTATGTTTAGTCCATAATGGTGTTTCAAACAGTGTTGAGTGTATTTATTCTATAAAGGTGTTTCAAACAGAGCTGATTATATTTAGTCTATAATGGTGTTTCAAACAGAGCTGATTATATTTAGTCTATAATGGTGTTTCAAACAGTGCTGAGGGTATTTACTCTATAATGGTGTTTCAAACAGTGCTGATTATATTTAGTATATAATGGTGTTTCAAACAGTGCTGATTATATTGAGTCTGTAATGGTCTTTCAAACAGAGCTGATTAGATTTAGTCCATAATGGTGTTTCAAACAGTGCTGAGTGTATTTAGTCTATAATGGTGTTTCAAACAGAGCTGATTATATTTAGTCTATAATTGTGTTTCAAACAGTGCTGAGGTATTTACTCTATATGGTGTTTCAAACGGTGCTGAGTATTTAGTCTATAATGGTCTTTCAAATAGAGCTGATTATATTTAGTATATAATGGTGTTTCAAACAGTGCTGAGTGTATTTAGTATATAATGGTGTTTCAAACAAAGCTGAGGGTATTTCGTCTATAATGGTGTTTAAAACAGAGCTGATTAGATTTAGTCCTTAATGGTGTTTCAAACAGTGTTGAGTGTATTTATTCTAGAATGGTGTTTCAAACAGTGCTGAGGGTATTTACTCTATAATGGTGTTTCAAACAGTGCTGAATATATTTAGTCTATAATGGTCTTTCAAATAGAGCTGATTATATTTAGTCCATAATGGTGTTTCAAACAGTGTTGAGTGTATTTATTCTATAATGGTGTTTAAAACAGAGCTGATTAGATTTAGTCCATAATGGTGTTTCAAACGGTGCTGAGGGTATTTAGTCTATAATGGTGTTTCAAACAGTGCTGATTATTTTTAGTCTATAATGGTGTTTCAAACAGAGCTGATTATATTTAGTCTATAATGGTGTTTCAAACAGTGCTGAGGGTATTTACTCTATAATGGTGTTTCAAACAGTGCTGATTATATTTAGTATATAATGGTGTTTCAAACAGTGCTGATTATACTTAGTCTGTAATGGTCTTTCAAACAGAGCTGATTAGATTTAGTCCATAATGGTGTTTCAAACAGTGCTGAGTGTATTTAGTCTATAATGGTGTTTCAAACAGAGCTGATTATATTTAGTCTATAATTGTGTTTCAAACAATGCTGAGGGTATTTACTCTATATGGTGTTTCAAACGGTGCTGAGGGTATTTAGTCTATAATGGTGTTTCAAACAGTGCTGATTATATTTAGTCTATAATGGTGTTTCAAACAGAGCTGATTATATTTAGTCTATAATGGTGTTTCAAACAGTGCAGAGGGTATTTACTCTATATTGGTGTTTCAAACAGTGCTGATTATATTTAGTCTATAATGGTGTTTCAAACAGTGCTGATTATATTTAGTCTATAATGGTGTTTCAAACAGTGCTGATTACATTTAGTCTATAATGGTGTTTCAAACAGTGCTGATTACTTTTAGTCTATAATGGTGTTTCAAACAGAGCTGATTACATTTAGTCTATAATGGTGTTTCAAACAGTGCTGATTAGATTTAGTCTATTATGGTGTTTCAAACAGTGCTGAGTGTAATTAGTCTATAATGGTGTTTCAAACAGTGCTGAGGGTATTTACTCTATATGGTGTTTCAAACGGTGCTGAGGGTATTTAGTCTATAATGGTGTTTCAAACAGTGCTGATTATATTTAGTCTATAATGGTGTTTCAAACAGAGCTGATTATATTTAGTCTATAATGGTGTTTCAAACAGTGCTGAGGGTATTTACTCTATATTGGTGTTTCAAACAGTGCTGATTATATTTAGTCTATAATGGTGTTTCAAACAGTGCTGATTATATTTAGTCTATAATGGTGTTTCAAACAGTGCTGATTACATTTAGTCTATAATGGTGTTTCAAACAGTGCTGATTACATTTAGTCTATAATGGTGTTTCAAACAGTGCTGATTACATTTAGTATATAATGGTGTTTCAAATAGAGCTGATTATATTTAGTATATAATGGTGTTTCAAACAAAGCTGAGGGTATTTAGTCTATAAGGGTGTTTAAAACAGAGCTGATTAGATTTAGTCCATAATGGTGTTTCAAACAGTGCTGAATATATTTAGTCTATAATGGTCTTTCAAATAGAGCTGATTATGTTTAGTCCATAATGGTGTTTCAAACAGTGTTGAGTGTATTTATTCTATAAAGGTGTTTAAAACAGAGCTGATTATATTTAGTCTATAATGGTGTTTCAAACAGAGCTGATTATATTTAGTCTATAATGGTGTTTCAAACAGTGCTGAGGGTATTTACTCTATAATGGTGTTTCAAACAGTGCTGATTATATTTAGTATATAATGGTGTTTCAAACAGTGCTGATTATATTGAGTCTGTAATGGTCTTTCAAACAGAGCTGATTAGATTTAGTCCATAATGGTGTTTCAAACAGTGCTGAGTGTATTTAGTCTATAATGGTGTTTCAAACAGAGCTGATTATATTTAGTCTATAATTGTGTTTCAAACAGTGCTGAGGGTATTTACTCTATATGGTGTTTCAAACGGTGCTGAGGGTATTTAGTCTATAATGGTGTTTCAAACAGTGCTGATTATATTTAGTCTATAATGGTGTTTCAAACAGTGCTGATTACATTTAGTCTATAATGGTGTTTCAAACAGTGCTGATTACATTTAGTCTATAATGGTGTTTCAAACAGTGCTGATTACATTTAGTCTATAATGGTGTTTCAAACAGTGCTGAGTGTATTTACTCTATATGGTGTTTCAAACGGTGCTGAGGGTATTTAGTCTATAATGGTGTTTCAAACAGAGCTGATTATATTTAGTCTATAATGGTGTTTCAAACAGTGCTGATTACATTTAGTCTATAATGGTGTTTCAAACAGTGCTGATTACATTTAGTCTATAATGGTGTTTCAAACAGTGCTGATTACATTTAGTCTATAATGGTGTTTCAAACAGAGCTGATTATATTTAGTCTATAATGGTGTTTCAAACAGTGCTGATTATATTTAGTCTGTAATGGTCTTTCAAACAGAGCTGATTAGATTTAGTCCATAATGGTTTTCAAACAGTGCTGAGTGTATTTATTTTATAATGGTGTTTCAAACAGAGCTGATTATATTTAGTCTATAATTGTGTTTCAAACAGTGCTGAGGGTATTTACTCTATATGGTGTTTCAAACGGTGCTGAGGTTATTTAGTCTATAATGGTGTTTCAAACAGTGCTGATTATATTTAGTCTATAATGGTGTTTCAAACAGAGCTGATTATATTTAGTCTGTAATGGTGTTTCAAACAGTGCTGAGGGTATTTACTCTATATTGGTGTTTCAAACAGTGCTGATTATATTTAGTCTATAATGGTGTTTCAAACAGTGCTGATTATATTTAGTCTATAATGGTGTTTCAAACAGTGCTGATTACATTTAGTCTATAATGGTGTTTCAAACAGTGCTGATTACATTTAGTCTATAATGGTGTTTCAAACAGTGCTGATTACATTTAGTCTATAATGGTGTTTCAAACAGTGCTGATTATATTTAGTCTATAATGGTGTTTCAAACAGAGCTGATAATATTTAGTCTATAATGGTGTTTCAAACAGTGCTGAGGGTATTTACTCTATAATGGTGTTTCAAACAGTGCTGATTACATTTAGTCTATAATGGTGTTTCAAACAGAGCTGATTATATTTAGTCTATAATGGTGTTTCAAACAGTGCTGATTATATTTAGTCTGTAATGGTCTTTCAAACAGTGCTGATTAGATTTAGTCCATAATGGTGTTTCAAACAGTGTTGAGTGTATTTATTCTATAATGGTGTTTCAAACAGTGCTGAGGGTATTTACTCTATAATGGTGTTTCAAACAGTGCTGATTATATTTAGTCTATAATGGTCTTTCAAATAGAGCTGATTATATTTAGTATATAATGGTGTTTCAAACAGTGCTGAGTGTATTTAGTATATAATGGTGTTTCAAACAAAGCTGAGGGTATTTAGTATATAAGGGTGTTTAAAACAGAGCTGATTAGATTTAGTCCATAATGGTGTTTCAAACAGTGTTGAGTGTATTTATTCTATAATGGTGTTTAAAACAGAACTGATTAGATTTAGTCCTTAATGGTGTTTCAAACAGTGTTGAGTGTATTTATTCTAGAATGGTGTTTCAAACAGTGCTGAGGGTATTTACTCTATAATGGTGTTTCAAACAGTGCTGAATATATTTAGTCTACAATGGTCTTTCAAATAGAGCTGATTATATTTTGTCCATAATGGTGTTTCAAACAGTGTTGAGTGTATTTATTCTATAATGGTGTTTAAAACAGAGCTGATTAGATTTAGTCCATAATGGTGTTTAAAACAGAGCTGATTAGATTTAGTCCATAATGTTGTTTCAAACGGTGCTGAGGGTATTTAGTCTATAATGGTGTTTCAAACAGTGCTGATTATATTTAGTCTATAATGGTGTTTCAAACAGAGCTGATTATATTTAGTCTATAATGGTGTTTCAAACAGAGCTGATTATATTTAGTCTATAATGGTGTTTCAAACAGTGCTGATTACATTTAGTCTATAATGGTGTTTCAAACAGTGCTGATTACATTTAGTCTATAATGGTGTTTCAAACAGTGCTGATTATATTTAGTCTATAATGGTGTTTCAAACAGTGCTGAGGGTATTTACTCTATAATGGTGTTTCAAACAGTGCTGATTATATTTAGTCTATAATGGTGTTTCAAACAGAGCTGATTATATTTAGTCTATAATGGTGTTTCAAACAGTGCTGATTATATTTAGTCTGTAATGGTCTTTCAAACAGAGCTGATTAGATTTAGTCCATAATGGTTTTCAAACAGTGCTGAGTGTATTTATTTTATAATGGTGTTTCAAACAGAGCTGATTATATTTAGTCTATAATTGTGTTTCAAACAGTGCTGAGGGTATTTACTCTATATGGTGTTTCAATTGGTGCTGAGGTTATTTAGTCTATAATGGTGTTTCAAACAGTGCTGATTACATTTAGTCTATAATGGTGTTTCAAACAGAGCTGATTATATTTCGTCTATAATGGTGTTTCAAACAGTGCTGAGGGTATTTACTCTATATTGGTGTTTCAAACAGTGCTGATTATATTTAGTCTATAATGGTGTTTCAAACAGTGCTGATTATATTTAGTCTATAATGGTGTTTCAAAAAGTGCTGATTACATTTAGTCTATAATGGTGTTTCAAACAGTGCTGATTACATTTAGTCTATAATGGTGTTTCAAACAGTGCTGATTACATTTAGTCTATAATGGTGTTTCAAACAATGCTGATTATATTTAGTCTATAATGGTGTTTCAAACAGAGCTGATAATATTTAGTCTATAATGGTGTTTCAAACAGTGCTGAGGGTATTTACTCTATAATGGTGTTTCAAACAGTGCTGATTACATTTAGTCTATAATGGTGTTTCAAACAGAGCTGATTATATTTAGTCTATAATGGTGTTTCAAACAGTGCTGATTATATTTAGTCTGTAATGGTCATTCAAACAGTGCTGATTAGATTTAGTCCATAATGGTGTTTCAAACAGTGTTGAGTGTATTTATTCTATAATGGTGTTTCAAACAGTGCTGAGGGTATTTACTCTATAATGGTGTTTCAAACAGTGCTGATTATATTTAGTCTATAATGGTCTTTCAAATAGAGCTGATTATATTTAGTATATAATGGTGTTTCAAACAGTGCTGAGTGTATTTAGTATATAATGGTGTTTCAAACAAAGCTGACGGTATTTAGTCTATAAGGGTAATAAAACAGAGCTGATTAGATTTAGTCCATAATGGTGTTTCAAACAGTGTTGAGTGTATTTATTCTATAATGGTGTTTAAAACAGAGCTGATTAGATTTAGTCCTTAATGGTGTTTCAAACAGTGTTGAGTGTATTTATTCTAGAATGGTGTTTCAAACAGTGCTGAGGGTATTTACTCTATAATGGTGTTTCAAACAGTGCTGAATATATTTAGTCTATAATGGTCTTTCAAATAGAGCTGATTATATTTAGTCCATAATGGTGTTTCAAACAGTGTTGAGTGTATTTATTCTATAATGGTGTTTAAAACAGAGCTGATTAGATTTAGTCCATAATGGTGTTTAAAACAGAGCTGATTAGATTTAGTCCATAATGGTGTTTCAAACGGTGCTGAGGGTATTTAGTCTATAATGGTGTTTCAAACAGTGCTGATTATATTTAGTCTATAATGGTGTTTCAAACAGAGCTGATTATATTTAGTCTATAATGGTGTTTCAAACAGTGCTGAGGGTATTTACTCTGTAATGGTGTTTCAAACAGTGCTGATTATATTTAGTCTATAATGGTGTTTCAAACAGAGCTGATTATATTTAGTCTATAATGGTGTTTCAAACAGTGCTGATTATATTTAGTCTGTAATGGTCTTTCAAACAGAGCTGATTAGATTTAGTCCATAATGGTGTTTCAAACAGTGCTGAGTGTATTTAGTCTATAATGGTGTTTCAAACAGAGCTGATTATATTAAGTCTATAATTGTGTTTCAAACAGTGCTGAGGGTATTTACTCTATATGGTGTTTCAAACGGTGCTGAGGGTATTTAGTCTATAATGGTGTTTCAAACAGTGCTGATTATATTTAGTCTATAATGGTGTTTCAAACAGAGCTGATTATATTTAGTATATAATGGTGTTTCAAACAGTGCTGAGGTAATTTACTCTATATTGGTGTTTCAAACAGTGCTGATTATATTTAGTCTATAATGGTGTTTCAAACAGTGCTGATTATATTTAGTCTATAATGGTGTTTCAAACAGTGCTGATTACATTTAGTCTATAATGGTGTTTCAAACAGTGCTGATTACATTTAGTCTATAATGGTGTTTCAAACAGCGCTGATTACATTTAGTCTATAATGGTGTTTCAAACAGTGCTGATTATATTTAGTCTATAATGGTGTTTCAAACAGTGCTGAGGGTATTTACTCTATAATGGTGTTTCAAACAGTGCTGATTATATTTAGTCTATAATGGTGTTTCAAACAGAGCTGATTATATTTAGTCTATAATGGTGTTTCAAACAGTGCTGATTAGATTTAGTCTATTATGGTGTTTCAAACAGTGCTGATTACAGTTAGTCTATCTTGGTGTTTCAAACAGTGCTGATTATATTTAGTCTATAATGGTGTTTCAAACAGAGCTGATTATATTTAGTCTATAATGGTGTTGCAAACAGTGCTGATTATATTTAGTCTGTAATGGTCTTTCAAACAGAGCTGATTAGATTTATTCCATAATGGTTTTCAAACAGTGCTGAGTGTATTTATTTTATAATGGTGTTTCAAACAGAGCTGATTATATTTAGTCTATAATTGTGTTTCAAACAGTGCTGAGGGTATTTACTCTATATGGTGTTTCAAACAGTGCTGAGGTTATTTAGTCTATAATGGTGTTTCAAACAGTGCTGATTATATTTAGTCTATAATGGTGTTTCAAACAGAGCTGATTATATTTAGTCTGTAATGGTGTTTCAAACAGTGCTGAGGGTATTTACTCTATATTGGTGTTTCAAACAGAGCTGATTATATTTAGTCTATAATGGTGTTTCAAACAGTGCTGATTATATTTAGTCTATAATGGTGTTTCAAACAGTGCTGATTACATTTAGTCTATAATGGTGTTTCAAACAGTGCTGATTACATTTAGTCTATAATGGTGTTTCAAACAGTGCTGATTACATTTAGTCTATAATGGTGTTTCAAACAGTGCTGATTATATTTAGTCTATAATGGTGTTTCAAACAGAGCTGATAATATTTAGTCTATAATGGTGTTTCAAACAGTGCTGAGGGTATTTACTCTATAATGGTGTTTCAAACAGTGCTGATTACATTTAGTCTATAATGGTGTTTCAAACAGAGCTGATTATATTTAGTCTATAATGGTGTTTCAAACAGTGCTGATTATATTTAGTCTGTAATGGTCTTTCAAACAGTGCTGATTAGATTTAGTCCATAATGGTGTTTCAAACAGTGTTGAGTGTATTTAGTCTATAATGGTGTTTCAAACAAAGCTGAGGGTATTTAGTATATAAGGGTGTTTAAAACAGAGCTGATTAGATTTAGTCCATAATGGTGTTTCAAACAGTGTTGAGTGTATTTATTCTATAATGGTGTTTAAAACAGAACTGATTAGATTTAGTCCTTAATGGTGTTTCAAACAGTGTTGAGTGTATTTATTCTAGAATGGTGTTTCAAACAGTGCTGAGGGTATTTACTCTATAATGGTGTTTCAAACAGTGCTGAATATATTTAGTCTATAATGGTCTTTCAAATAGAGCTGATTATATTTTGTCCATAATGGTGTTTCAAACAGTGTTGAGTGTATTTATTCTATAATGGTGTTTAAAACAGAGCTGATTAGATTTAGTCCATAATGGTGTTTTAAAACAGAGCTGATTAGATTTAGTCCATAATGTTGTTTCAAACGGTGCTGAGGGTTTTAGTCTATAATGGTGTTTCAAACAGTGCTGATTATATTTAGTCTATAATGGTGTTTCAAACAGAGCTGATTATATTTAGTCTATAATGGTGTTTCAAACAGAGCTGATTATATTTAGTCTATAATGGTGTTTCAAACAGTGCTGATTACATTTAGTCTATAATGGTGTTTCAAACAGTGCTGATTACATTTAGTCTATAATGGTGTTTCAAACAGTGCTGATTATATTTAGTCTATAATGGTGTTTCAAACAGTGCTGAGGGTATTTACTCTATAATGGTGTTTCAAACAGTGCTGATTATATTTAGTCTATAATGGTGTTTCAAACAGAGCTGATTATATTTAGTCTATAATGGTGTTTCAAACAGTGCTGATTATATTTAGTCTGTAATGGTCTTTCAAACAGAGCTGATTAGATTTAGTCCATAATGGTTTTCAAACAGTGCTGAGTGTATTTATTTTATAATGGTGTTTCAAACAGAGCTGATTATATTTAGTCTATAATTGTGTTTCAAACAGTGCTGAGGGTATTTACTCTATATGGTGTTTCAAACGGTGCTGAGGTTATTTAGTCTATAATGGTGTTTCAAACAGTGCTGATTACATTTAGTCTATAATGGTGTTTCAAACAGAGCTGATTATATTTAGTCTATAATGGTGTTTCAAACAGTGCTGAGGGTATTTACTCTATATTGGTGTTTCAAACAGTGCTGATTATATTTAGTCTATAATGGTGTTTCAAACAGTGCTGATTATATTTAGTCTATAATGGTGTTTCAAACAGTGCTGATTACATTTAGTCTATAATGGGGTTTCAAACAGTGCTGATTACATTTAGTCTATAATGGTGTTTCAAACAGTGCTGATTACATTTAGTCTATAATGGTGTTTCAAACAATGCTGATTATATTTAGTCTATAATGGTGTTTCAAACAGAGCTGATAATATTTAGTCTATAATGGTGTTTCAAACAGTGCTGAGGGTATTTACTCTATAATGGTGTTTCAAACAGTGCTGATTACATTTAGTCTATAATGGTGTTTCAAACAGAGCTGATTATATTTAGTCTATAATGGTGTTTCAAACAGTGCTGATTATATTTAGTCTGTAATGGTCATTCAAACAGTGCTGATTAGATTTAGTCCATAATGGTGTTTCAAACAGTGTTGAGTGTATTTATTCTATAATGGTGTTTCAAACAGTGCTGAGGGTATTTACTCTATAATGGTGTTTCAAACAGTGCTGATTATATTTAGTCTATAATGGTCTTTCAAATAGAGCTGATTATATTTAGTATATAATGGTGTTTCAAACAGTGCTGAGTGTATTTAGTTTATAATGGTGTTTCAAACAAAGCTGAGGGTATTTAGTCTATAAGGGTAATAAAACAGAGCTGATTAGATTTAGTCCATAATGGTGTTTCAAACAGTGTTGAGTGTATTTATTCTATAATGGTGTTTAAAACAGAGCTGATTAGATTTAGTCCTTAATGGTGTTTCAAACAGTGTTGAGTGTATTTATTCTATAAAGGTGTTTCAAACAGTGCTGATTATATTTAGTCTATAATGGTGTTTCAAACAGTGCTGATTACATTTAGTCTATAATGGTGTTTCAAACAGTGCTGATTACATTTAGTCTATAATGGTGTTTCAAACAGTGCTGATTACATTTAGTCAAAAATAATGGTGTTTCAAACAGTGCTGATTATATTTAGTCTATAATGGTGTTTCAAACAGTGCTGAGGGTATTTACTCTATAATGGTGTTTCAAACAGTGCTGATTATATTTAGTCTATAATGGTGTTTCAAACAGAGCTGATTAGATTTAGTCTATAATGGTGTTTCAAACAGTGCTGATTATATTTAGTCTGTAATGGTCTTTCAAACAGAGCTGATTAGATTTAGTCCATAATGGTTTTCAAACAGTGCTGAGTGTATTTATTTTATAATGGTGTTTCAAACAGAGCTGATTATATTTAGTCTATAATTGTGTTTCAAACAGTGCTGAGGGTATTTACTCTATATGGTGTTTCAAACGGTGCTGAGGGTATTTAGTCTATAATGGTGTTTCAAACAGTGCTGATTATATTTAGTCTATAATGGTGTTTCAAACAGAGCTGATTATATTTAGTCTATAATGGTGTTTCAAACAGAGCTGATTATATTTAGTCTATAATGGTGTTTCAAACAGTGCTGAGGGTATTTACTCTATAATGGTGTTTCAAACAGTGCTGATTATATTTAGTATATAATGGTGTTTCAAACAGTGCTGATTATATTTAGTCTATAATTGTGTTTCAAACAGTGCTGAGGGTATTTACTCTATATGGTGTTTCAAACGGTGCTGAGGGTATTTAGTGTAACGATCCCGGCTGTCTGAGTCGGGTCCTGGTCGTAATCTCCAGTTTCCCGAGGGTTCGGGAACGCTCCGGGGAGCGCTCTGGTTTCCGCACCTGCTTCCCATTAGCAATCTGCACACCTGGGCCTAATCAGCACCTTTCTTAGGCTCTGGCCCAACATCCAGTTCCTGCCGGATCGTTAGCCATGAACAGTAGGTGTATCTGCGTATCAGTTTTGAGTGCTAGCGTGAGTTTTGGTTGTTTTGTACTTTGTCGAAGTTTTTGTGTCCTTACCTCCGTTTTTGTTCCACCTGCAGTCACACGTCCGGAACCTTCACCCCACCTCTGCCTGATGGTCGGCGGCTGCCGAGCCATCACTGGACCAAGTACTGCACCCCCAACTACTCACCCACGCCGCCCGCTCTGTCCCTGGATTATTCTGCACCTTTTTGTTATCTGAATAAACCCTCACTTTCGTTCAACTCTCCTTGTCCTGGTCTGCTTCTGGGTTCTGGCTGAGGGAACTGTGACAGAACGATCCGGCCAATTATGAACCCAGCGGACCTGGACTCCGTTCGCCATGCCATTACCCAGCAGGAGAAGATGTTGGGCCATCATAGCACGGTACTACAGGAGATCGCGGTGTCAGTTCGGAACCTTTCTACCGGCCTGATGGAGGTCCAGAACCAACGCCAGTGTCCGGTGGAGGACCCACCACCGGTTTCACCCATCTCGCCTGCGCTCTGAAGTTGTGTCCCTCCGTGAGCCCAAGGTTCCGACGCCGGAGAAATATGAGGGGGAGCTGGGAAGATGCCGTTCCTTCCTTATGCAGTGTGGATTAGTGTTCGATCTACAGCCCTACTCTTATGCCACTGACAAGGCTAGGATAGCCTTTTTGATTGAGTTGCTGCGTGGTCGAGCGCTGGAGTGGGCTTCAGCCGTTTGGGAACGACAGGATCCCTGCATGGCTTCATACCAGGGGTTCACTGGCCGAGATGAGGAAGCTCTTCCGACCATTCCGTCCCGAGGGAGGGACGCAGCTAGGCGTCTGTTTTCTCTTCACCAAGGAACTCGCCGCGTGGCCGACTTCGTGATCGAGTTCAAGACGTTGGCTGTGGAGAGTGGGTGGAACGAGGAGTCTTTGCAAGCGGCCTTTTACCAGGGCCTGTCGGAGCAGCTCAAGGATGAGTTGATCTCCTATCCGGAGCCTAGTGACCTGGACAGCTTGGTAGCCTTGTCTATTCGGGTGGATAATCGCGTCCGAGAGCGAAGGAGGGAGAAGCAATGGGGTCCGTCCAATCGATCAGCTTCTCAGTTCCCAGTCGGGTCGGGTGGTGGACCAGAACACGTCGATCATTCTCCACCACTAAGGATTAGTGGAGAGGACCTCTCTCCCGATTCTGAACCCATGCAAGTGGGGGCGGCACGGGTTAACCAAGGAGGAGCGTCAACATAGACGTAAGACCAACTGCTGCCTCTACTGTGGTCGCTCGGGACATTACATCTCCACTTGTTCCCGGCGGTCGTCAAACTGCCCGGCTCGCTAAAGTTGGGAGGACTTTTAGCGAGCCAGTTTCAACCTCTCAGTACCTCTGTCAGACCCCGCTTCCCGGCTACCCTTGTGAACAGGAATCAGAGCTTAGCGCTTAACGCTTTTATCGATTCAGGTGCCGATGGAAGCTTTCTTGATGCCGAGTTGGTGGAACAGCTGGGGCTTTCCAAGGAGCAATTGCCGGAAGCCATTGAAGCGACCACTCTGAACGGCAGTAGTCTGGCACGTATCACGATGAGGACTGAACCGGTTAAGATGCGGTTGTCGGGAATCATTCTGAGATGATTTCATTTTCATTCTGCCGTCTTCCCATGTTCCTCTGGTCCTTGGATACCCCTGGCTGAAGGAACACAATCCCACGTTCGATTGGGTGACGGGCAAGGTAACGAGTTGGAGCCTTGATTGTCATGCTAACTGTCTCAAGACTGCCTGCCCCCATTCGGTTCCCAGTCAGGTGATTGAGGCTAAACCCCCCAGATTTGTCCCTGGTTCCCGAGACATATCACGATTTGGGGAAGTTTTCAGTAAGCAGAAGGCTCTGTCACTTCCTCCCCCACCGACCATATGATTGTGCCATCAACCTGGTTCCTGGAGCTGTCTACCCCAAGGGAAGGTTATACAGTATCTCCCGACCTGAACGTGAGGCGTTGGAGACCTACATCAAGGAGTCCCTAGCTGCTGGTCTCGTTCGGTCCCTCGTCATCACCCCTGGGGGGCAGGATTCTTCTTTGTGGGAAAGAAGGATGGCTCTCTTCGACCGTGTATTGATTATCGGGGGTTGAATGACATCACGGTCAAGAACAAGTATCCCCTGCCCTTGATGAGTTCTGCCTTCGACTCCTTACAGGGTGCTACGGTGTTCACCAAGCTAGACCCTACGCAATGCGTATCACCTGGTCCGGATCAGAGAGGGGGACGAGTGGTTGACGGGTTTCAATACACCGATGGGTCACTCGGTATCAGGTGATGCCGTTTGGACTGACCAATGCTCCAGCGGTATTCCAGAGTATGGTGAACGACGTCCTGAGAGATATGATCGGTCTCTTCGTGTTTGTTTACCTGGATGACATTCTGATCTTCTCGAAGGAACCTTCCGACCACGTCCAGCATGTCCGGCAGGTTCTGCAGCGATTGTTGGAGAATCGCCTGTTCGTGAAGGCCGAGAAGTGCGAGTTCACGCCCACACTACATCCTTTCTCGGGTACATCATCTCCAGGGGTGAGATTAGGATGGATCAGGAGAAGGTTAGAGCGGTTCTGGAATGGGCCCAGCCCGGTACGAGATTGCAACTCCAGAGATTTTTGGGGTTTGCGAATTTCTACCGCAGATTCATCCGGGATTACAGCCGTGTGGCCGCTCCATTAACTGCCTTGACTTCCAGCATCAGGACCTTCAAGTGGAATCCGGAGGCGGATCGAGCGTTTCTGGATTTGAAGAGGCGATTCACCAACGCACCGATTCTCTCTCAACCGGACACGGCCCGTCAGTTCGTCGTTGAAGTGGACGCTGCGTCTGATGTGGGAGTTGGCGCCATCCTGTCGCAGCGATGCTCCACGGACAGTAAACTCCATCCCTGCGCCTACTACTCTAAGCCGCCGCCTGCGGAGAGGAATTACGATGTGGGTAACCGGGAGCTTCGCGGTGAAACTTGCCTTGGAGGAGTGGCGCCACTGGTTGGAGGGGGCGGAGCAACCGTTTATTGTCTGGACTGACCACAAGAATCTTGCTTTACGTGCAATCGGCTAAACGTCTCAACTCCCGTCAGGCCAGGTGGGCGTTGTTTTTCGGACGATTCAAGTTTGTCCTGACGTTCCGACCTGGATCTAAGAACGGCAAGGCGGACGCCTTGTCCCGGATGTTCTCCAAGACGGAGGAGAGTGGGTCCAAGACCGAGACAATTCTCCCCCGGAACTGCGTCGTGGGAGCAGTTATGTGGAGGATTGAGGAGGAGGTGCTGGCGGCCCTTCGGACTCAGCCCGGTCCCGGTAACGGTCCACCCGGTTGGTTGTTTGTGCCTGAGTCGGTTCGTCCTGCGGTTCTCAAATGGTCCCACGCCAGTAAGATGGCTTGTCACCCTGGCGTGGCTCGGACAATGGCGTTTCTTCGCAGACGTTTTTGGTGGCCTGCCATGGCCGAGGATACTCGGGGTTTTGTGGCTGCCTGTCCAGTGTGTGCGCAGAATAAGAGTACCAATCGGCCCAGCTCTGGACTACTTCACCCCCTTCCTATTCCCCGCGTCCATGGTCGCATCTGGCCCTGGACTTCGGCCACGGGGTTGCCCGGCTTCTGAGGGGAACACGGTCGTTCTGACTATCGTGGACAGGTTCAGCAAGTTCGCCCACTTTGTGCCTATTGCCAAGCTTCCCTCTGCCTCGAGACGTCCGAGATCCTGGTCAGGGGAGGTTTTCAGGGTCCACGGTTTGCCCAGTGATATCGCTTTCCGACCGTGGCCCTCAGTTTACCTCTTGCTGTCTGGAAGTCCTTCTGTTTGGCCATTGGAGCTACAGTCAGTCTCACATCTGGTTTTCACCCCCAATCCAATGGTCAGGAGGAGAGAGCCAACCAGAAGATGGAATCCACGCTACGCTGTCTGGTCTCTTCCAACCCCACCTCCTGGGCCTCTCAGTTGCCTTGGGTTGAGTATGCCCACAATACTCTCCCTACATCTGCCACTGGGATGTCTCCCTTCCAGTGCCTGTATGGCTACCAACCTCCCCTGTTCCCTTCTCAGGAGAAGGAGCTCTCTGTGCCTTCTGTTCAGGCCCATATTCGTCGTTGCCACCGGACCTGGCATCGGGCCAGAAAGGCACTCCTAGAGGTTCGGACCGGTATCAGCTCCAGGCGATCGTCGCGGACCCCCGCTCCCACCTATACCATCGGAGATAGGAGTTTGGTTGGCCACACGGGATCTTCCGTTACGGACTGAGTCTAGGAAGTTGTTACCGAAGTTTATTGGTCCGTTTGTGGTGGAGAAGGTGATCAATCCAGTGGCAGTGCGACTCAAACTACCGAGGACGCTCAGAGTCCATCCCACCTTTCATGTCTCCTGCCTCAAGCCTGTCTTCCTCAGTCCTCTGTTGCCTCCTCCGCCTCCTCCTCCTCCTCCTCGGATGATCGGAGGTGGTCCTGCCTACACGGTGCGTCGCATTATGGATTCCAGACGGCGGGGCCGGGGTTTCCAGTATCTCGTGGACTGGGAGGGGTATGGTCCTGAAGAGAGGAGTTGGATTCCCACGGCGACAGGTCCTAGATGCGGATCTCATCAGGGACTTTTACCGCCTCCATCCTGGCGCTCCGGGAGTCCGCCCGGTGGCGTTTGCGGAGGGGGTACTGTAACGATCCCGGCTGTCTGAGTCGGGTCCTGGTCGTAATCTCCAGTTTCCCGAGGGTTCGGAACGCCTCCGGGGAGCGCTCTGGTTTCCGCACCTGCTTCCCATTAGCAATCTGCACACCTGGGCCTAATCAGCACCTTTCTTAGGCTCTGGCCCAACATCCAGTTCCTGCCGGATCGTTAGCCATGAACAGTAGGTGTATCTGCGTATCAGTTTTGAGTGCTAGCGTGAGTTTTGGTTGTTTTGTACTTTGTCGAAGTTTTTGTGTCCTTACCTCCGTTTTTGTTCCACCTGCAGTCACACGTCCGGAACCTTCACCCCACCTCTGCCTGATGGTCGGCGGCTGCCGAGCCATCACTGGACCAAGTACTGCACCCCCAACTACTCACCCACGCCGCCCGCTCTGTCCCTGGATTATTCTGCACCTTTTTGTTATCTGAATAAACCCTCACTTTCGTTCAACTCTCCTTGTCCTGGTCTGCTTCTGGGTTCTGGCTGAGGGAACTGTGACATTTAGTCTATAATGGTGTTTCAAACAGTGCTGATTATATTTAGTCTATAATGGTGTTTCAAACAGTGCTGATTATATTTAGTATATAATGGTGTTTCAAACAGTGCTGATTATATTTAGTCTGTAATGGTCTTTCAAACAGAGCTGATTAGATTTAGTCCATAATGGTGTTTCAAACAGTGCTGAGTGTATTTAGTCTATAATGGTCTTTCAAACAGAGCTGATTATATTTAGTCTATAATTGTGTTTCAAACAGTGCTGAGGGTATTTACTCTATATGGTGTTTCAAACGGTGCTGAGGGTATTTAGTCTATAATGGTGTTTCAAACAGTGCTGATTATATTTAGTCTATAATGGTGTTTCAAACAGAGCTGATTATATTTAGTCTATAATGGTGTTTCAAACAGTGCTGAGGGTATTTACTCTATATTGGTGTTTCAAACAGTGCTGATTATATTTAGTCTATAATGGTGTTTCAAACAGTGCTGATTACATTTAGTCTATAATGGTGTTTCAACAGTGCTGATTACATTTAGTCTATAATGGTGTTTCAAACAGTGCTGATTACATTTAGTCTATAATGGTGTTTCAAATAGAGCTGATTATATTTAGTATATAATGGTGTTTCAAACAGTGCTGAGTGTATTTAGTATATAATGGTGTTTCAAACAAAGCTGAGGGTATTTAGTCTATAGTGCTGTTTCAAACAGAGCTGAGGGTATTTAGTCTATAATGGTGTTTCAAACAGTGCTGAGTGTATTTATTCTATAATTGTGTTTCAAACAGTGCTGAGTGTATTTAGTCTATAATGGTGTTTCAAACAGTGCTGATTATATTTAGTCTATAATGGTGTTTCAAACAGTGCTGAGGGTATTTACTCTATATGGTGTTTCAAACGGTGCTGAGGGTATTTAGTCTATAATGGTGTTTCAAACAGTGCTGATTATATTTAGTCTATAATGGTGTTTCAAACAGAGCTGATTATATTTAGTCTATAATGGTGTTTCAAACAGTGCTGAGGGTATTTACTCTATAATGGTGTTTCAAACAGTGCTGATTATATTTAGTCTATAATGGTCTTTCAAACAGTGCTGAGGGTATTTCCCTATATGGTGTTTCAAACGGTGCTGAGTGTATTTACTCTATCATGGTGTTTCAAACAGTGCTGATTAGATTTAGTCCATAATGGTGTTTCAAACAGTGTTGAGTGTATTTATTCTATAATGGTGTTTCAAACAGTGCTGAGGGTATTTACTCTATAATGGTGTTTCAAACAGTGCTGATTATATTTAGTCTATAATGGTCTTTCAAATAGAGCTGATTATATTTAGTATATAATGGTGTTTCAAACAGTTCTGAGTGTATTTAGTATATAATGGTGTTTCAAACAAAGCTGAGGGTATTTAGTCTATATGGTGTTTAAAACAGAGCTGATTAGATTTAGTCCATAATGGTGTTTCAAACAGTGTTGAGTGTATTTATTCTATAATGGTGTTTAAAACAGAGATGATTAGATTTAGTCCTTAATGGTGTTTCAAACAGTGCTGATTGTATTTATTCTAGAATGGTGTTTCAAACAGTGCTGAGGGTATTTACTCTATAATGGTGTTTCAAACAGTGCTGATTATATTTAGTCTATAATGGTGTTTCAAACAGAGCTGATTATATTTAGTCCATAATGGTGTTTCAAACAGTGCTGAGTGTATTTAGTCTATAATGGTGTTTAAAACAGAGCTGATTAGATTTAGTCCATAATGGTGTTTCAAACGGTGCTGAGGGTATTTAGTCTATAATGGTGTTTCAAACAGTGCTGATTATTTTTAGTCTATAATGGTGTTTCAAACAGTGCTGATTATATTTAGTCTGTAATGGTCTTTCAAACAGAGCTGATTAGATTTAGTCCATAATGGTGTTTCAAACAGTGCTGAGTGTATTTAGTCTATAATGGTGTTTCAAATAGAGCTGATTATATTTAGTCTATAATTGTGTTTCAAACAGTGCTGAGGGTATTTACTCTATATGGTGTTTCAAACGGTGCTGAGGGTATTTAGTCTATAATGGTGTTTCAAACAGTGCTGATTATATTTAGTCTATAATGGTGTTTCAAACAGAGCTGATTATATTTAGTCTATAATGGTGTTTCAAACAGTGCTGAGGGTATTTACTCTATATTGGTGTTTCAAACAGTGCTGATTATATTTAGTCTATAATGGTGTTTCAAACAGTGCTGATTATATTTAGTCTATAATGGTGTTTCAAACAGTGCTGATTACATTTAGTCTATAATGGTGTTTCAAACAGTGCTGATTACATTTAGTCTATAATGGTGTTTCAAACAGTGCTGATTACATTTAGTCTATAATGGTGTTTCAAATAGAGCTGATTATATTTAGTATATAATGGTGTTTCAAACAGTGCTGAGTGTATTTAGTATATAATGGTGTTTCAAACAAAGCTGAGGGTATTTAGTCTATAAGGGTGTTTAAAACAGAGCTGAGGGTATTTAGTCCATAATGGTGTTTCAAACGGTGCTGAGGGTATTTAGTCTATAATGGTGTTTCAAACAGTGCTGATTATATTTAGTCTATAATGGTGTTTCAAACAGTGTTGAGTGTATTTATTCTATAAGGGTGTTTAAAACAGAGCTGAGGGTATTTAGTCCATAATGGTGTTTCAAACGGTGCTGAGGGTATTTAGTCTATAATGGTGTTTCAAACAGTGCTGATTATATTTAGTCTATAATGGTGTTTCAAACAGAGCTGATTATATTTAGTCTATAATGGTGTTTCAAACAGTGCTGAGGGTATTTACTCTATAATGGTGTTTCAAACAGTGCTGATTATATTTAGTATATAATGGTGTTTCAAACAGTGCTGATTATATTTAGTCTGTAATGGTCTTTCAAACAGAGCTGATTAGATTTAGTCCATAATGGTGTTTCAAACAGTGCTGAGTGTATTTAGTCTATAATGGTGTTTCAAACAGAGCTGATTATATTTAGTCTATAATTGTGTTTCAAACAGTGCTGAGGGTATTTACTCTATAATGGTGTTTCAAACAGTGCTGATTATATTTAGTCTATAATGGTGTTTCAAACAGTGCTGATTATATTTAGTCTATAATGGTGTTTCAAACAGAGCTGATTACATTTAGTCTATAATGGTGTTTCAAACAGTGCTGAGGGTATTTACTCTATATTGGTGTTTCAAACAGTGCTGATTATATTTAGTCTATAATGGTGTTTCAAACAGTGCTGATTATATTTAGTCTATAATGGTGTTTCAAACAGTGCTGATTACATTTAGTCTATAATGGTGTTTCAAACAGTGCTGATTACATTTAGTCTATAATGGTGTTTCAAACAGTGCTGATTACATTTAGTCTATAATGGTGTTTCAAATAGAGCTGATTATATTTAGTATATAATGGTGTTTCAAACAGTGCTGAGTGTATTTAGTATATAATGGTGTTTCAAACAAAGCTGAGGGTATTTAGTCTATAATGGTGTTTAAAACAGAGCTGATTAGATTTAGTCCATAATGGTGTTTCAAACAGTGCTGAATATATTTAGTCTATAATGGTCTTTCAAATAGAGCTGATTATATTTAGTCCATAATGGTGTTTCAAACAGTGTTGAGTGTATTTATTCTATAATGGTGTTTAAAACAGAGCTGATTAGATTTAGTCCATAATGGTGTTTCAAACGGTGCTGAGGGTATTTAGTCTATAATGGTGTTTCAAACAGTGCTGATTATATTTAGTCTATAATGGTGTTTCAAACAGAGCTGATTATATTTAGTCTATAATGGTGTTTCAAACAGTGCTGAGGGTATTTACTCTATAATGGTGTTTCAAACAGTGCTGATTATATTTAGTATATAATGGTGTTTCAAACAGTGCTGATTATATTTAGTCTGTAATGGTCTTTCAAACAGAGCTGATTAGATTTAGTCCATAATGGTGTTTCAAACAGTGCTGAGTGTATTTAGTCTATAATGGTGTTTCAAACAGAGCTGATTATATTTAGTCTATAATTGTGTTTCAAACAGTGCTGAGGGTATTTACAGTGGGGAAAAAAAGTATTTAGTCAGCCACCAACTGTGCAAGTTCTCCCACTTAAAAAGATGAGAGAGGCCTGTAATTTTCATCATAGGTACACGTCAACTATGACAGAGAAAATGAGGGAAAAAAATCCAGAAAATCACATTGTAGGATTTTTAATGAATTTATTTGCAAATTATGGTGGAAAATAAGTATTTGGTCAATAACAAAAGTTTCTCAATACTTTGTTATATACCCTTTGTTGGCAATGACACAGGTCAAACGTTTTCTGTAAGTCTTCACAAGGTTTTCACACACTGTTGCTGGTATTTTGGCCCATTCCTCCATGCAGATCTCCTCTAGAGCAGTGATGTTTTGGGGCTGTCGCTGGGCAACACGGACTTTCAACTCCCGCCAAAGATTTTCTATGGGGTTGAGATCTGGAGACTGGCTAGGCCACTCCAGGACCTTGAAATGCTTCTTACGAAGCCACTCCTTCGTTGCCCGGGCGGTGTGTTTGGGATCATTGTCATGCTGAAAGACCCAGCCACAATTCATCTTCAATGCCCTTGCGGATGGAAGGAGGTTTTCACTCAAAATCTCATGATACATGGCCCCATTCATTCTTTCCTTTACACGGATCAGTCGTCCTGGTCCCTTTGCAGAAAAACAGCCCCAAAGCATGATGTTTCCACCCCCATGCTTCACAGTAGGTATGGTGTTCTTTGGATGCAACTCAGCATTCTTTGTCCTCCAAACACGACGAGTTGAGTTTTTACCAAAAAGTTATATTTTGGTTTCATCTGACATTCTCCCAATCCTCTTCTGGATCATCCAAATGCACTCTAGCAAACTTCAGACGGGCCTGGACATGTACTGGCTTAAGCAGGGGGACACGTCTGGTACTGCAGTATTTGAGTCCCTGGCAGCGTAGTGTGATACTGATGGTAGGCTTTGTTACTTTGGTCCCAGCTCTCTGCAGGTCATTCACTAGGTCCCCCCATGTGGTTCTGGGATTTTTGCTTACCGTTCTTGTGATCATTTTGACCCCACAGGGTGAGATCTTGCGTGGAGCCCCAGATCGAGGGAGATTATCAGTGGTCTTGTATGTCTTCCATTTCCTAATAATTGCTCCCACAGTTGATTTCTTCAAACCAAGCTGCTTACCTATTGCAGATTCAGTCTTCCCAGCCTGGTGCAGGTCTACAATTTTGTTTCTGGTGTCCTTTGACAGCTCTTTGGTCTTGGCCATAGTGGAGTTTGGAGTGTGACTGTTTGAGGTTGTGGACAGGTGTCTTTTATACTGATAAACAGTTCAAACAGGTGCCATTAATACAGGTAACGAGTGGAGGACAGAGGAGCCTCTTAAAGAAGAAGTTATAGGTCTGTGAGAGCCAGAAATCTTTCTTGTTTGTAGGTGACCAAATACTTATTTTCCACCATAATTTGCAAATAAATTCATTAAAAATCCTACAATGTGATTTTCTGGATTTTTTTTTCTCAATTTGTCTGTCATAGTTGACGTGTACCTATGATGAAAATTACAGGCCTCTCTCATCTTCTTAAGTGGGAGAACTTGCACAATTGGTGGCTGACTAAATACTTTTTTTCCCCACTGTACTCTATATGGTGTTTCAAACGGTGCTGAGGGTATTTAGTCTATAATGGTGTTTCAAACAGTGCTGATTATATTTAGTCTATAATGGTGTTTCAAACAGAGCTGATTATATTTAGTCTATAATGGTGTTTCAAACAGTGCTGAGGGTATTTACTCTATATTGGTGTTTCAAACAGTGCTGATTATATTTAGTCTATAAAGGTGTTTCAAACAGTGCTGATTATATTTAGTCTATAATGGTGTTTCAAACAGTGCTGATTACATTTAGTCTATAATGGTGTTTCAAACAGTGCTGATTACATTTAGTCTATAATGGTGTTTCAAACAGTGCTGATTACATTTAGTCTATAATGGTGTTTCAAACAGTGCTGATTATATTTAGTCTATAATGGTGTTTCAAACAGTGCTGAGGGTATTTACTCTATAATGGTGTTTCAAACAGTGCTGATTATATTTAGTCTATAATGGTGTTTCAAACAGAGCTGATTATATTTAGTCTATAATGGTGTTTCAAACAGTGCTGATTATATTTAGTCTGTAATGGTCTTTCAAACAAAGCTGAGGGTATTTAGTCTATAAGGGTGTTTCAAACAGAGCTGATTAGATTTAGTCTATAATGGTGCTTCAAACAGTGCTGAGGGTATTTAGTCTATAATGGTGTTTCAAGCAGAGCTGATTATATTTAGTCTATAATGGTGTTTCAAACAGAGCTGATTATATTTAGTCCATAATGGTGTTTCAAACAGTGTTGAGTGTATTTATTCTATAATGGTGTTTAAAACAGAGCTGATTAGATTTAGTCCATAATGGTGTTTAAAACAGAGCTGATTAGATTTAGTCCATAATGGTGTTTCAAACGGTGCTGAGGGTATTTAGTCTATAATGGTGTTTCAAACAGTGCTGATTATATTTAGTCTATAATGGTGTTTCAAACAGTGCTGATTATATTTAGTCTATAATGGTGTTTCAAACAGTGCTGAGGGTATTTACTCTATAATGGTGTTTCAAACAGTGCTGATTATATTTAGTCTATAATGGTGTTTCAAACAGAGCTGATTATATTTAGTCTATAATGGTGTTTCAAACAGTGCTGATTATATTTAGTCTGTAATGGTCTTTCAAACAGAGCTGATTAGATTTAGTCCATAATGGTGTTTCAAACAGTGCTGAGTGTATTTAGTCTATAATGGTGTTTCAAACAGAGCTGATTATATTTAGTCTATAATTGTGTTTCAAACAGTGCTGAGGGTATTTACTCTATATGGTGTTTCAAACGGTGCTGAGGGTATTTAGTCTATAATGGTGTTTCAAACAGTGCTGATTATATTTAGTCTATAATGGTTTTTCAAACAGAGCTGATTATATTTAGTCTATAATGGTGTTTCAAACAGTGCTGATTATATTTAGTCTATAATGGTGTTTCAAACAGTGCTGATTATATTTAGTCTATAATGGTGTTTCAAACAGTGCTGAGTGTAATTAGTCTATAATGGTGTTTCAAACAGTGCTGATTAGATTTAGTCTATTATGGTGTTTCAAAAACTGCTGATTATAGTTAGTCTATATTTGTGTTTCAAACAGTGCTGATTATATTTAATATATTATGGTGTTTCAAACAGTGCTGATTATATTTAGTCTATAATGGTGTTTCAAACAGAGCTGATTATATTTAGTCTATAATGGTGTTTCAAACAGTGCTGATTATATTTAGTCTATAATGGTCTTTCAAACAGTGCTGATTAGATTTAGTCCATAATGGTGTTTCAAACAGTGCTGAGTGTATTTATTCTATAATGGTGTTTCAAACAGAGCTGATTATATTTAGTCTATAATTGTGTTTCAAACAGTGCTGAGGGTATTTACTCTATATGGTGTTTCAAACAGTGCTGAGGGTATTTAGTCTATAATGGTGTTTCAAACAGTGCTGATTATATTTAGTCTATAATGGTGTTTACAACAGAGCTGATTATATTTAGTCTATAATGGTGTTTCATACAGTAATGAGGGTATTTACTCTATATTGGTGTTTCAAACAGTGCTGATTATATTTAGTCTATAAAGGTGTTTCAAACAGTGCTGATTATATTTAGTCTATAATGGTGTTTCAAACAGTGCTGATTACATTTAGTCTATAATGGTGTTTCAAACAGTGCTGATTACATTTAGTCTATAATGGTGTTTCAAACAGTGCTGATTACATTTAGTCTATAATGGTGTTTCAAACAGTGCTGATTATATTTAGTCTATAATGGTGTTTCAAACAGTGCTGAGGGTATTTACTCTATAATGGTGTTTCAAACAGTGCTGATTATATTTAGTCTATAATGGTGTTTCAAACAGAGCTGATTATATTTAGTCTATAATGGTGTTTCAAACAGTGCTGATTATATTTAGTCTGTAATGGTCTTTCAAACAGAGCTGATTAGATTTAGTCCATATTGGTGTTTCAAACAGTGCTGAGTGTATTTATTCTATAATGGTGTTTCAAATAGTGCTGATAATATTTAGTCTATAATGGTGTTTCAAACAGTGCTGAGGGTATTTACTTTACATGGTGTTTCAAACGGTGCTGAGGGTATTTAGTCTATAATGGTGTTTCAAACAGTGCTGATTATATTTAGTCTATAATGGTGTTTCAAACAGAGCTGATTATATTTAGTCTATAATGGTGTTTCAAATAGAGCTGATTATATTTAGTCTATAATGGTGTTTCAAACAGTGTTGAGTGTATTTATTCTATAATGGTGTTTCAAACAGTGCTGATTATATTTAGTCTATAATGGTGTTTCAAACAGTGCTGATTATATTTAGTCTATAATGGTGTTTCAAACAGTGCTGAGGGTATTTACTCTATATGGTGTTTCAAACGGTGCTGAGGGTATTTAGTCTATAATGGTGTTTCAAACAGTGCTGATTATATTTAGTCTATAATGGTGTTTCAAACAGTGCTGATTATATTTAGTATATAATGGTGTTTCAAACAGTGCTGATTATATTTAGTCTGTAATGGTCTTTCAAACAGAGCTGATTAGATTTAGTCCATAATGGTGTTTCAAACAGTGCTGAGGGTATTTAGTCTATAATGGTGTTTCAAACAGAGCTGATTATATTTAGTCTATAATGGTGTTTCAAACAGTGCTGAGGGTATTTACTCTATATGGTGTTTCAAACGGTGCTGAGGGTATTTAGTCTATAATGGTGTTTCAAACAGTGCTGATTATATTTAGTCTATAATGGTGTTTCAAACAGAGCTGATTATATTTAGTCTATAATGGTGTTTCAAACAGTGCTGAGGGTATTTACTCTATATTGGTGTTTCAAACAGTGCTGATTATATTTAGTCTATAATGGTGTTTCAAACAGTGCTGATTACATTTAGTCTATAATGGTGTTTCAAACAGTGCTGATTACATTTAGTCTATAATGGTGTTTCAAACAGTGCTGATTACATTTAGTCTATAATGGTGTTTCAAACAGTGCTGATTATATTTAGTCTATAATGGTGTTTCAAACAGTGCTGATTATATTTAGTCTATAATGGTGTTTCAAACAAAGCTGAGGGTATTTAGTCTATAGTGCTGTTTCAAACAGAGCTGAGGGTATATAGTCTATAATGGTGTTTCAAACAGTGCTGAGTGTATTTATTCTATAATGGTGTTTCAAACAGTGCTGAGTGTATTTAGTCTATAATGGTGTTTCAAACAGTGCTGATTATATTTAGTCTATAATGGTGTTTCAAACAGTGCTGAGGGTATTTACTCTATATGGTGTTTCAAACGGTGCTGAGGGTATTTAGTCTATAATGGTGTTTCAAACAGTGCTGATTATATTTAGTCTATAATGGTGTTTCAAACAGAGCTGATTATATTTAGTCTATAATGGTGTTTCAAACAGTGCTGATTATATTTAGTCTGTAATGGTCTTTCAAACAGAGCTGATTAGATTTAGTCCATAATGGTGTTTCAAACAGTGCTGAGTGTATTTAGTCTATAATGGTCTTTCAAACAGAGCTGATTATATTTAGTCTATAATTGTGTTTCAAACAGTGCTGAGGGTATTTACTCTATAATGGTGTTTCAAACGGTGCTGAGGGTATTTAGTCTATAATGGTGTTTCAAACAGTGCTGATTATATTTAGTCTATAATGGTGTTTCAAACAGAGCTGATTATATTTAGTCTATAATGGTGTTTCAAACAGTGCTGAGGGTATTTACTCTATATTGGTGTTTCAAACAGTGCTGATTATATTTAGTCTATAATGGTGTTTCAAACAGTGCTGATTACATTTAGTCTATAATGGTGTTTCAAACAGTGCTGATTACATTTAGTCTATAATGGTGTTTCAAACAGTGCTGATTACATTTAGTCTATAATGGTGTTTCAAACAGAGCTGATTATATTTAGTCTATAATGGTGTTTCAAACAGTGCTGAGTGTATTTAGTCTATAATGGTGTTTCAAACAGTGCTGAGGGTATTTAGTCTATAATGGTGTTTCAAACAGAGCTGAGTGTATTTAGTCTATAATGGTGTTTCAAACAGTGCTGAGTGTATTTATTCTATAATGGTGTTTCAAACAGTGCTGAGTGTATTTAGTCTATAATGGTGTTTCAAACAGTGCTGATTATATTTAGTCTATAATGGTGTTTCAAACAGTGCTGAGGGTATTTACTCTATATGGTGTTTCAAACGGTGCTGAGGGTATTTAGTCTATAATGGTGTTTCAAACAGTGCTGATTATATTTAGTCTATAATGGTGTTTCAAACAGAGCTGATTATATTTAGTCTATAATGGTGTTTCAAACAGTGCTGAGGGTATTTACTCTATAATGGTGTTTCAAACAGTGCTGATTATATTTAGTCTATAATGGTGTTTCAAACAGTGCTGAGTGTATTTAGTCTATAATGGTGTTTCAAACAGTGCTGAGTGTATTTAGTCTATAATGGTGTTTCAAACAGTGCTGATTATATTTAGTCTATAATGGTGTTTCAAACAGTGCTGAGTGTATTTATTCTATAATGGTGTTTCAAACAGTGCTGAGGGTATTTAGTCTATAATGGTGTTTCAAACAGTGCTGATTATATTTAGTCTATAATGGTCTTTCAAACAGTGCTGATTATATTTAGTCTATAATGGTGTTTCAAACAGTGCTGAGTGTATTTAGTCTATAATGGTGTTTCAAACAAAGCTGAGGGTATTTATTCTATAATGGTGTTTAAAACAGAGCTGATTAGATTTAGTCCATAATGGTGTTTCAAACAGTGCTGAGTGTATTTATTCTATAATGGTGTTTCAAACAGTGCTGAGGGTATTTAGTCTATAATGGTGTTTCAAACAGTGCTGAATATATTTAGTCTATAATGGTCTTTCAAACAGTGCTGATTATATTTAGTCCATAATGGTGTTTCAAACAGTGCTGAGTGTATTTAGTCTATAATGGTGTTTCAAACAGAGCTGATTAGATTTAGTCTATAATGGTGTTTCAAACGGTGCTGAGTGTATTTAGTCTATAATGGTGTTTCAAACAGTGCTGATTATATTTAGTCTATAATGGTGTTTCAAACAGTGCTGATTATATTTAGTCTATAATGGTCTTTCAAACAGTGCTGATTAGATTTAGTCCATAATGGTGTTTCAAACAGTGCTGAGTGTATTTAGTCTATAATGGTGTTTCAAACAGAGCTGATTATATTTAGTCTATAATTGTGTTTCAAACAGTGCTGAGGGTATTTACTCTATATGGTGTTTCAAACGGTGCTGAGGGTATTTAGTCTATAATGGTGTTTCAAACAGTGCTGATTATATTTAGTCTATAATGGTGTTTCAAACAGTGCTGAGGGTATTTAGTCTATAATGGTGTTTCAAACAGTGCTGAGGGTATTTACTCTATATTGGTGTTTCAAACAGTGCTGATTATATTTAGTCTATAATGGTGTTTCAAACAGTGCTGATTATATTTAGTCTATAATGGTGTTTCAAACAGTGCTGATTACATTTAGTCTATAATGGTGTTTCAAACAGTGCTGATTACATTTAGTCTATAATGGTGTTTCAAACAGTGCTGATTACATTTAGTCTATAATGGTGTTTCAAACAGTGCTGATTATATTTAGTCTATAATGGTGTTTCAAACAGTGCTGAGTGTATTTAGTATATAATGGTGTTTCAAACAAAGCTGAGGGTATTTAGTCTATAATGGTGTTTCAAAACAGAGCTGATTAGATTTAGTCCATAATGGTGTTTCAAACAGTGCTGAATATATTTAGTCTATAATGGTCTTTCAAACAGAGCTGATTATATTTAGTCCATAATGGTGTTTCAAACAGTGCTGAGTGTATTTAGTCTATAATGGTGTTTCAAACAGAGCTGATTAGATTTAGTCCATAATGGTGTTTCAAACGGTGCTGAGTGTATTTAGTCTATAATGGTGTTTCAAACAGTGCTGATTATATTTAGTCTATAATGGTGTTTCAAACAGAGCTGATTATATTTAGTCTATAATGGTGTTTCAAACAGTGCTGAGGGTATTTACTCTATAATGGTGTTTCAAACAGTGCTGATTATATTTAGTCTATAATGGTGTTTCAAACAGTGCTGATTATATTTAGTCTATAATGGTGTTTCAAACAGAGCTGATTAGATTTAGTCCATAATGGTGTTTCAAACAGTGCTGAGGGTATTTAGTCTATAATGGTGTTTCAAACAGTGCTGATTATATTTAGTCTATAATGGTGTTTCAAACAGTGCTGAGTGTATTTAGTCTATAATGGTGTTTCAAACAGTGCTGATTATATTTAGTCTATAATGGTGTTTCAAACAGTGCTGATTATATTTAGTCTATAATGGTGTTTCAAACAGTGCTGAGGGTATTTACTCTATATTGGTGTTTCAAACAGTGCTGATTATATTTAGTCTATAATGGTGTTTCAAACAGTGCTGATTATATTTAGTCTATAATGGTGTTTCAAACAGTGCTGATTACATTTAGTCTATAATGGTGTTTCAAACAGTGCTGATTACATTTAGTCTATAATGGTGTTTCAAACAGTGCTGATTATATTTAGTCTATAATGGTGTTTCAAACAGTGCTGATTATATTTAGTCTATAATGGTGTTTCAAACAGTGCTGAGGGTATTTACTCTATAATGGTGTTTCAAACAGTGCTGATTATATTTAGTCTATAATGGTGTTTCAAACAGAGCTGATTATATTTAGTCTATAATGGTGTTTCAAACAGTGCTGATTATATTTAGTCTGTAATGGTCTTTCAAACAAAGCTGAGGGTATTTAGTCTATAAGGGTGTTTAAAACAGAGCTGATTAGATTTAGTCCATAATGGTGTTTCAAACAGTGTTGAGTGTATTTATTCTATAATGGTGTTTAAAACAGAGCTGATTAGATTTAGTCCTTAATGGTGTTTCAAACAGTGTTGAGTGTATTTATTCTAGAATGGTGTTTCAAACAGTGCTGAGGGTATTTACTCTATAATGGTCTTTCAAATAGAGCTGATTATATTTAGTCCATAATGGTGTTTCAAACAGTGTTGAGTGTATTTATTCTATAATGGTGTTTAAAACAGAGCTGATTAGATTTAGTCCATAATGGTGTTTCAAAACAGAGCTGATTATATTTAGTCCATAATGGTGTTTCAAACGGTGCTGAGGGTATTTAGTCTATAATGGTGTTTCAAACAGTGCTGATTATATTTAGTCTATAATGGTGTTTCAAACAGAGCTGATTATATTTAGTCTATAATGGTGTTTCAAACAGTGCTGAGGGTATTTAGTCTATAATGGTGTTTCAAACAGTGCTGATTATATTTAGTCTATAATGGTGTTTCAAACAGAGCTGATTGTATTTAGTCTATAATGCTGTTTCAAACAGTGCTGAGTGTAATTAATCTGTAATGGTGTTTCAAACAGTGCTGATTAGATTTAGTCTATTATGGTGTTTCAAGCAGTGCTGAGTGTAATTAGTCTAAAATAGTGGTTCAAAAAGAGCTGATTATATTTAGTCTATATTGGTGTTTCAAACAGTGCTGAGGGTATTTACTCTATAATGGTGTTTCAAACGGTGCTGAGGGTATTTAGTCTATAATGGTGTTTCAAACAGTGCTGATTATATTTAGTCTATAATGGTTTTTCAAACAGAGCTGATTATATTTAGTCTATAATGGTGTTTCAAACAGTGCTGATTATATTTAGTCTATAATGGTGTTTCAAACAGTGCTGATTATATTTAGTCTATAATGGTGTTTCAAACAGTGCTGATTACATTTAGTCTATAATGGTGTTTCAAACAGTGCTGATTATATTTAGTCTATTATGGTGTTTCAAACAGTGCTGATTACAGTTAGTCTATCTTGGTGTTTCAAACAGTGCTGATTATATTTACTCTATAATGGTGTTTCAAACAGTGCTGATTATATTTAGTCTATAATGGTGTTTCAAACAGAGCTGATTATATTTAGTCTATAATGGTGTTTCAAACAGTGCTGAGTGTATTTAGTCTATAAAGGTGTTTCAAACAAAGCTGGGGGTATTTAGTCTATAATGGTGTTTCAAACAGTGCTGATTATATTTAGTCTATTATGGTGTTTCAAAAACTGCTGATTATAGTTAGTCTATATTTGTGTTTCAAACAGTGCTGAGGGTATTTAATCTATAGTGGTGTTTCAAACAGAGCTGAGGGTATTTAGTCTATAATGGTGTTTCAAATAGTGCTGAGTGTATTTAGTCTATAATGGTGGTTCAAACAGTGTTGAGTGTATTTAGTCTATAATGGTGTTTCAAACAGTGCTGAGTGTATTTAGTCTATAATGGTGGTTCAAACAGTGTTGAGTGTATTTAGTCTATAATGGTGTTTCAAACAGTGCTGAGTGTATTTAGTCTATAATGGTGTTTCAAACAGTGCTGAGGGTATTTAGTCTATAATGGTGTTTCAAACAGTGCTGATTATATTTAGTCTATAATGGTCTTTCAAACAGTGCTGAGGGTATTTACTCTATAATGGTGTTTCAAACAGTGCTGAGTGTATTTAGTATATAATGGTGTTTCAAACAAAGCTGAGGGTATTTAGTCTATAAGGGTGTTTAAAACAGAGCTGATTAGATTTAGTCCATAATGGTGTTTCAAACAATGTTGAGTGTATTTATTCTATAATGGTGTTTAAAACCGAGCTGATTAGATTTAGTCCTTAATGGTGTTTCAAACAGTGTTGAGTGTATTTATTCTAGAATGGTGTTTCAAACAGTGCTGAGGGTATTTACTCTATAATGGTGTTTCAAACAGTGCTGAATATATTTAGTCTATAATGGTCTTTAAATAGAGCTGATTATATTTAGTCCATAATGGTGTTTCAAACAGTGCTGAGTGTATTTATTCTATAATGGTGTTTAAAACAGAGCTGATTAGATTTAGTCCATAATGGTGTTTCAAAACAGTGCTGATTAGATTTAGTCTATAATGGTGTTTCAAACAGTGCTGAGGGTATTTAGTCTATAATGGTGTTTCAAACAGTGCTGATTATATTTAGTCTATAATGGTGTTTCAAACAGTGCTGATTATATTTAGTCTATAATGGTGTTTCAAACAGTGCTGAGTGTATTTAGTCTATAATGGTGTTTCAAACAGTGCTGATTATATTTAGTCTATAATGGTGTTTCAAACAGTGCTGAGGGTATTTACTCTATATGGTGTTTCAAACGGTGCTGAGGGTATTTAGTCTATAATGGTGTTTCAAACAGTGCTGATTATATTTAGTCTATAATGGTGTTTCAAACAGTGCTGATTATATTTAGTCTATAATGGTGTTTCAAACAGTGCTGAGGGTATTTACTCTATAATGGTGTTTCAAACAGTGCTGATTATATTTAGTCTATAATGGTCTTTCAAACAGTGCTGAGTGTATTTCGTCTATAATGGTGTTTCAAACGGTGCTGAGTGTATTTAGTCTATAATGGTGTTTCAAACAGTGCTGATTAGATTTAGTCCATAATGGTGTTTCAAACAGTGTTGAGTGTATTTATTCTATAATGGTGTTTCAAACAGTGCTGAGGGTATTTACTCTATAATGGTGTTTCAAACAGTGCTGATTATATTTAGTCTATAATGGTCTTTCAAACAGAGCTGATTATATTTAGTCTATAATGGTGTTTCAAACAGTGCTGAGTGTATTTAGTCTATAATGGTGTTTCAAACAAAGCTGAGGGTATTTAGTCTATAAGGTGTTTCAAAACAGTGCTGATTAGATTTAGTCCATAATGGTCTTTCAAACAGTGCTGAGTGTATTTATTCTATAATGGTGTTTAAAACAGAGCTGATTAGATTTAGTCTATAATGGTGTTTCAAACAGTGCTGAGTGTATTTATTCTATAATGGTGTTTCAAACAGTGCTGAGGGTATTTAGTCTATAATGGTGTTTCAAACAGTGCTGATTATATTTAGTCTATAATGGTGTTTCAAACAGTGCTGAGTGTATTTAGTCTATAATGGTGTTTCAAACAGTGCTGAGTGTAATTAGTCTATAATGGTGTTTCAAACAGTGCTGATTAGATTTAGTCTATTATGGTGTTTCAAACAGTGCTGAGTGTAATTAGTCTATAATGGTGTTTCAAACAGTGCTGATTAGATTTAGTCTATTATGGTGTTTCAAACAGTGCTGATTATATTTAGTCTATAATGGTGTTTCAAACAGTGCTGATTATATTTAGTCTATAATGGTGTTTCAAACAGTGCTGAGTGTATTTAGTCTATAATGGTGTTTCAAACAGAGCTGATTATATTTAGTCTATAATGGTGTTTCAAACAGTGCTGAGGGTATTTACTCTATAATGGTGTTTCAAACGGTGCTGAGGGTATTTAGTCTATAATGGTGTTTCAAACAGTGCTGATTATATTTAGTCTATAATGGTGTTTCAAACAGAGCTGATTATATTTAGTCTATAATGGTGTTTCAAACAGTGCTGAGGGTATTTAGTCTATATTGGTGTTTCAAACAGTGCTGATTATATTTAGTCTATAATGGTGTTTCAAACAGTGCTGATTATATTTAGTCTATAATGGTGTTTCAAACAGTGCTGATTACATTTAGTCTATAATGGTGTTTCAAACAGTGCTGATTACATTTAGTCTATAATGGTGTTTCAAACAGTGCTGATTACATTTAGTCTATAATGGTGTTTCAAACAGTGCTGATTGTATTTAGTCTATAATGGTGTTTCAAACAGTGCTGAGTGTATTTAGTCTATAATGGTGTTTCAAACAAAGCTGAGGGTATTTAGTCTATAATGGTGTTTAAAACAGAGCTGATTAGATTTAGTCTATAATGGTGTTTCAAACAGTGCTGATTATATTTAGTCTATAATGGTGTTTCAAACAGTGCTGATTATATTTAGTCTATAATGGTGTTTCAAACAGTGCTGAGTGTATTTAGTCTATAATGGTGTTTCAAACAGAGCTGATTATATTTAGTCTATAATGGTGTTTCAAACAGTGCTGAGGGTATTTAGTCTATAATGGTGTTTCAAACAGTGCTGATTATATTTAGTCTATAATGGTGTTTCAAACAGTGCTGATTATATTTAGTCTATAATGGTGTTTCAAACAGTGCTGAGGGTATTTAGTCTATAATGGTGTTTCAAACAGTGCTGATTATATTTAGTCTATAATGGTGTTTCAAACAGTGCTGATTATATTTAGTCTATAATGGTCTTTCAAACAGAGCTGATTATATTTAGTCCATAATGGTGTTTCAAACAGTGCTGAGTGTATTTATTCTATAATGGTGTTTCAAACAGTGCTGATTATATTTAGTCTATAATTGTGTTTCAAACAGTGCTGAGTGTATTTACTCTATATGGTGTTTCAAACGGTGCTGAGGGTATTTAGTCTATAATGGTGTTTCAAACAGTGCTGATTATATTTAGTCTATAATGGTGTTTCAAACAGAGCTGATTATATTTAGTCTATAATGGTGTTTCAAACAGTGCTGAGGGTATTTAGTCTATAATGGTGTTTCAAACAGTGCTGATTATATTTAGTCTATAATGGTGTTTCAAACAGTGCTGATTATATTTAGTCTATAATGGTGTTTCAAACAGTGCTGATTACATTTAGTCTATAATGGTGTTTCAAACAGTGCTGATTACATTTAGTCTATAATGGTGTTTCAAACAGTGCTGATTACATTTAGTCTATAATGGTGTTTCAAACAGTGCTGATTATATTTAGTCTATAATGGTGTTTCAAACAGTGCTGAGGGTATTTAGTCTATAATGGTGTTTCAAACAGTGCTGATTATATTTAGTCTATAATGGTGTTTCAAACAGTGCTGATTATATTTAGTCTATAATGGTGTTTCAAACAGTGCTGATTATATTTAGTCTATAATGGTGTTTCAAACAAAGCTGAGGGTATTTAGTCTATAATGGTGTTTCAAACAGAGCTGATTAGATTTAGTCTATAATGGTGTTTCAAACAGTGCTGAGTGTATTTAGTCTATAATGGTGTTTCAAACAGAGCTGATTAGATTTAGTCTATAATGGTGTTTCAAACAGTGCTGAGTGTATTTAGTCTATAATGGTGTTTCAAACAGTGCTGAGGGTATTTAGTCTATAATGGTGTTTCAAACAGTGCTGATTATATTTAGTCTATAATGGTGTTTCAAACAGAGCTGATTATATTTAGTCTATAATGGTGTTTCAAACAGTTCTGAGTGTATTTAGTCTATAATGGTGTTTCAAACAGAGCTGATTAGTATTTAGTCTATAATGGTGTTTCAAACAGTGCTGATTATATTTAGTCTATAATGGTGTTTCAAACAGTGCTGAGGGTATTTAGTCTATAATGGTGTTTCAAACAGTGCTGATTATATTTAGTCTATAATGGTGTTTCAAACAGAGCTGATTATATTTAGTCTATAATGGTGTTTCAAACAGTGCTGAGGGTATTTACTCTATAATGGTGTTTCAAACAGTGCTGATTATATTTAGTCTATAATGGTGTTTCAAACAGAGCTGATTATATTTAGTCTATAATGGTGTTTCAAACAGTGCTGATTATATTTAGTCTATAATGGTCTTTCAAACAGTGCTGATTAGATTTAGTCCATAATGGTGTTTCAAACAGTGCTGAGTGTATTTAGTCTATAATGGTGTTTCAAACAGAGCTGATTATATTTAGTCTATAATTGTGTTTCAAACAGTGCTGAGGGTATTTACTCTATATGGTGTTTCAAACGGTGCTGAGGGTATTTAGTCTATAATGGTGTTTCAAACAGTGCTGATTATATTTAGTCTATAATGGTGTTTCAAACAGAGCTGATTATATTTAGTCTATAATGGTGTTTCAAACAGTGCTGATTATATTTAGTCTATAATGGTGTTTCAAACAGTGCTGATTATATTTAGTCTATAATGGTGTTTCAAACAGTGCTGATTATAGTTAGTCTATATTGGTGTTTCAAACAGTGCTGATTATATTTAGTCTATTATGGTGTTTCAAACAGTGCTGATTATATTTAGTCTATAATGGTGTTTCAAACAGTGCTGATTATATTTAGTCTATAATGGTGTTTCAAACAGTGCTGATTATATTTAGTCTATAATGGTGTTTCAAACAGTGCTGATTATATTTAGTCTATAATGGTGTTTCAAACAGTGCTGATTATATTTAGTCTATAATGGTCTTTCAAACAGTGCTGATTATATTTAGTCTATAATGGTGTTTCAAACAGTGCTGAGTGTATTTAGTCTATAATGGTGTTTCAAACAGAGCTGAGTGTATTTAGTCTATAATGGTGTTTCAAACAGTGCTGAGTGTATTTAGTCTATAATGGTGTTTCAAACAGTGCTGAGTGTATTTAGTCTATAATGGTGTTTCAAACAGTGCTGATTATATTTAGTCTATAATGGTGTTTCAAACAGTGCTGATTATATTTAGTCTATAATGGTGTTTCAAACAGTGCTGAGGGTATTTACTCTATAATGGTGTTTCAAACAGTGCTGATTATATTTAGTCTATAATGGTGTTTCAAACAGTGCTGAGTGTATTTAGTCTATAATGGTGTTTCAAACAGTGCTGAGGGTATTTAGTCTATAATGGTGTTTCAAACAGTGCTGATTATATTTAGTCTATAATGGTGTTTCAAACAGTGCTGATTATATTTAGTCTATAATGGTGTTTCAAACAGTGCTGAGTGTATTTAGTCTATAATGGTGTTTCAAACAGAGCTGAGGGTATTTAGTCTATAATGGTGTTTCAAACAGTGCTGAGTGTATTTAGTCTATAATGGTGTTTCAAACAGTGCTGAGTGTATTTAGTCTATAATGGTGTTTCAAACAGAGCTGATTAGATTTAGTCTATAATGGTGTTTCAAACAGTGCTGAGTGTATTTATTCTATAATGGTGTTTCAAACAGTGCTGAGGGTATTTAGTCTATAATGGTGTTTCAAACAGTGCTGATTATATTTAGTCTATAATGGTGTTTCAAACAGAGCTGATTATATTTAGTCTATAATGGTGTTTCAAACAGTGCTGAGTGTATTTATTCTATAATGGTGTTTCAAACAGAGCTGATTATATTTAGTCTATAATGGTGTTTCAAACAGTGCTGATTAGATTTAGTCTATTATGGTGTTTCAAACAGTGCTGAGTGTAATTAGTCTATAATGGTGTTTCAAACAGTGCTGATTATATTTAGTCTATAATGGTGTTTCAAACAGTGCTGATTATATTTAGTCTATAATGGTGTTTCAAACAGTGCTGAGGGTATTTACTCTATAATGGTGTTTCAAACAGTGCTGATTATATTTAGTCTATAATGGTGTTTCAAACAGTGCTGATTATATTTAGTCTATAATGGTGTTTCAAACAGTGCTGATTATATTTAGTCTATAATGGTCTTTCAAACAGTGCTGATTAGATTTAGTCTATTATGGTGTTTCAAACAGTGCTGAGTGTAATTAGTCTATAATGGTGTTTCAAACAGTGCTGATTAGATTTAGTCTATTATGGTGTTTCAAACAGTGCTGAGTGTATTTAGTCTATAATGGTCTTTCAAACGGTGCTGAGTGTAATTAGTATATAATGGTGTTTCAAACAAAGCTGAGTGTATTTAGTCTATAATGGTGTTTCAAACAGTGCTGAGTGTATTTAGTCCATAATGGTGTTTCAAACAGAGCTGAGTGTATTTAGTCTATAATGGTGTTTCAAACAGTGCTGATTATATTTAGTCTATAATGGTGTTTCAAACAGTGCTGATTATATTTAGTCTATAATGGTGTTTCAAACAGTGCTGATTATATTTAGTCTATAATGGTGTTTCAAACAGTGCTGAGTGTAATTAGTCTATAATGGTGTTTCAAACAGTGCTGATTATATTTAGTCTATAATGGTGTTTCAAACAGTGCTGATTATATTTAGTCTATAATGGTGTTTCAAACAGTGCTGATTATATTTAGTCTATAATGGTGTTTCAAACAGTGCTGAGTTACATTTAGTCTATAATGGTGTTTCAAACAGTGCTCATTATATTTAGTCTATAATGGTGTTTCAAACAGAGCTGAGTGTATTTAGTCTATAATGGTGTTTCAAACAGTGCTGAGTGTATTTAGTCTATAATGGTGTTTCAAACAGTGCTGAGTGTATTTAGTCTATAATGGTGTTTCAAACAGTGCTAGTTATATTTAGTCTATAATGGTGTTTCAAACAGTGCTGAGTGTATTTAGTCTATAATGGTGTTTCAAACATTGCTGAGTGTATTTACTCTATAATGTTGTTTCAAAAATTGCTGATTATATTTAGTCTATAATGGTGTTTCAAACAGTGCTGATTATATTTAGTCTATAATGGTGTTTCAAACAGTGCTGAGTGTATTTAGTCTATAATGGTGTTTCAAACAGTGCTGATTATATTTAGTCTATAATGGTGTTTCAAACAGTGCTGAGTGTAATTAGTCTATAATGGTGTTTCAAACAGTGCTGATTATAATTAGTCTATAATGGTGTTTCAAACAGTGCTGATTAGATTTAGTCTATTATGGTGTTTCAAACAGTGCTGAGTGTATTTACTCTATAATGAAGTTTCAAAAAGTGCTGATTATATTTAGACTATAATGGTGTTTCAAACAGTTCTGAGAGTATTTAGTCTATAATGGTGTTTCAAACAGAGCTGAGGGTATTTAGTCTATAATGGTGTTTCAAACAGTGCTGAGTGTATTTAGTCTATAATGGTGTTTCAAACAGTGCTGAGTATATTTAGTCTATAATGGTCTTTCAAACAGAGCTGATTATATTTAGTCTATAATGGTGTTTCAAACAGTGCTGAGTGTATTTAGTCTATAATGGTGTTTCAAACAGTGCTGATTATATTTAGTCTATAATGGTGTTTCAAACAGAGCTGATTATATTTAGTCTATAATGGTGTTTCAAACAGTGCTGAGTGTATTTAGTCTATAATGGTGTTTCAAACAAAGCTGAGGGTATTTAGTCTATAATGGTGTTTCAAACAGAGCTGATTATATTTAGTCTATAATGGTGTTTCAAACAGTGCTGAGTGTATTTAGTCTATAATGGTGTTTCAAACAGTGCTGAGGGTATTTAGTCTATAATGGTGTTTCAAACAGTGCTGATTATATTTAGTCTATAATGGTCTTTCAAACAGAGCTGATTATATTTAGTCTATAATGGTGTTTCAAACAGTGCTGAGTATATTTATTCTATAATGGTGTTTAAAACAGAGCTGATTATATTTAGTCTATAATGGTGTTTCAAACAGTGCTGAGTGTATTTAGTCTATAATGGTGTTTCAAACAGTGCTGATTATATTTAGTCTATAATGGTGTTTCAAACAGAGCTGATTATATTTAGTCTATAATGGTGTTTCAAACAGTGCTGAGTGTATTTAGTCTATAATGGTGTTTCAAACAGTGCTGATTATATTTAGTCTATAATGGTGTTTCAAACAGTGCTGATTATATTTAGTCTGTAATGGTCATTCAAACAGTGCTGATTAGATTTAGTCCATAATGGTGTTTCAAACAGTGCTGAGTGTATTTAGTCTATAATGGTGTTTCAAACAGAGCTGATTATATTTAGTCTATAATTGTGTTTCAAACAGTGCTGAGGGTATTTACTCTATAATGGTGTTTCAAACGGTGCTGAGGGTATTTAGTCTATAATGGTGTTTCAAACAGTGCTGATTATATTTAGTCTATAATGGTGTTTCAAACAGAGCTGATTATATTTAGTCTATAATGGTGTTTCAAACAGTGCTGAGGGTATTTACTCTATATTGGTGTTTCAAACAGTGCTGATTATATTTAGTCTATAATGGTGTTTCAAACAGTGCTGATTATATTTAGTCTATAATGGTGTTTCAAACAGTGCTGATTACATTTAGTCTATAATGGTGTTTCAAACAGTGCTGATTACATTTAGTCTATAATGGTGTTTCAAACAGTGCTGATTATATTTAGTCTATAATGGTGTTTCAAACAGTGCTGATTATATTTAGTCTATAATGGTGTTTCAAACAGTGCTGAGTGTATTTAGTCTATAATGGTGTTTCAAACAGTGCTGATTATATTTAGTCTATAATGGTGTTTCAAACAGTGCTGAGTGTATTTAGTCTATAATGGTGTTTCAAACAGTGCTGAGTGTATTTAGTCTATAATGGTGTTTCAAACAGTGCTGAGTGTATTTAGTCTATAATGGTGTTTCAAACAGTGCTGATTATATTTAGTCTATAATGGTGTTTCAAACAGTGCTGAGTGTAATTAGTCTATATTGGTGTTTCAAACAGTGCTGATTATATTTAGTCTATTATGGTGTTTCAAACAGTGCTGATTATATTTAGTCTATAATGGTGTTTCAAACAGTGCTGATTATATTTAGTCTATAATGGTGTTTCAAACAGTGCTGATTATATTTAGTCTATAATGGTGTTTCAAACAGTGCTGATTATATTTAGTCTATAATGGTGTTTCAAACAGTGCTGAGTGTATTTAGTCTATAATGGTGTTTCAAACAGTGCTGAGGGTATTTAGTCTATAATGGTGTTTCAAACAGAGCTGATTAGATTTAGTCTATAATGGTGTTTCAAACAGTGCTGAGTGTATTTAGTCTATAATGGTGTTTCAAACAGTGCTGAGGGTATTTACTCTATAATGGTGTTTCAAACAGTGCTGATTATATTTAGTCTATAATGGTCTTTCAAACAGTGCTGATTATATTTAGTCTATAATGGTGTTTCAAACAGTGCTGAGTGTATTTAGTCTATAATGGTGTTTAAAACAGAGCTGATTAGATTTAGTCTATAATGGTGTTTCAAACAGAGCTGATTATATTTAGTCTATAATGGTGTTTCAAACAGTGCTGAGTGTATTTAGTCTATAATGGTGTTTCAAACAGTGCTGATTATATTTAGTCTATAATGGTGTTTCAAACAGTGCTGAGGGTATTTACTCTATAATGGTGTTTCAAACAGTGCTGAGGGTATTTAGTCTATAATGGTGTTTCAAACAGTGCTGATTATATTTAGTCTATAATGGTGTTTCAAACAGTGCTGATTATATTTAGTCTATAATGGTGTTTCAAACAGTGCTGAGGGTATTTAGTCTATAATGGTGTTTCAAACAGTGCTGATTATATTTAGTCTATAATGGTGTTTCAAACAGAGCTGATTATATTTAGTCTATAATGGTGTTTCAAACAGTGCTGATTATATTTAGTCTATAATGGTGTTTCAAACAGTGCTGATTATATTTAGTCTATAATGGTGTTTCAAACAGAGCTGATTATATTTAGTCTATAATGGTGTTTCAAACAGTGCTGATTATATTTAGTCTATAATGGTGTTTCAAACAGTGCTGAGTGTAATTAGTCTATAATGGTGGTTCAAACAGAGCTGATTATATTTAGTCTATATATTGGTGTTTCAAACAGTGCTGAGTATATTTACTCTATAATGGTGTTTCAAACAGTGCTGATTATAATTAGTCTATAATGGTGTTTCAAACAGTGCTGATTATATTTAGTCTATAATGGTGTTTCAAACAGTGCTGAGTGTAATTAGTCTATAATGGTGTTTCAAACAGTGCTGAGTGTATTTAGTCTATAATGGTGTTTCAAACAGTGCTGATTAGATTTAGTCTATAATGGTGTTTCAAACAGTGCTGAGTGTATTTAGTCTATAATGGTGTTTCAAACAGTGCTGATTATATTTAGTCTATAATGGTGTTTCAAACAGAGCTGATTATATTTAGTCTATAATGGTGTTTCAAACAGTGCTGAGGGTATTTACTCTATAATGGTGTTTCAAACAGTGCTGATTATATTTAGTCTATAATGGTGTTTCAAACAGTGCTGATTATATTTAGTCTGTAATGGTCTTTCAAACAGTGCTGATTATATTTAGTCTATAATGGTGTTTCAAACAGTGCTGAGTGTATTTAGTCTATAATGGTGTTTCAAACAGTGCTGATTATATTTAGTCTATAATGGTGTTTCAAACAAAGCTGAGGGTATTTAGTCTATAATGGTGTTTCAAACAGAGCTGAGGGTATTTAGTCTATAATGGTGTTTCAAACAGTGCTGATTATATTTAGTCTATAATGGTGTTTCAAACAGAGCTGATTATATTTAGTCTATAATGGTGTTTCAAACAGTGCTGAGGGTATTTACTCTATAATGGTGTTTCAAACAGTGCTGATTATATTTAGTCTATATTGGTCCTTCAAACAGAGCTGATTGTATTTAGTCTATAATGGTGTTTCAAAAATAGCTGATTGTATTTAGTCTATAATGCTGTTTCAAACAGTGCTGAGTGTAATTAATCTGTAATGGTGTTTCAAACAGTGCTGATTAGATTTAGTCTATTATGGTGTTTCAAGCAGTGCTGAGTGTAATTAGTCTAAAATGGTGGTTCAAACAGTGCTGAGTGTATTTAGTCTATAATGGTGTTTCAAACAGAACTGATTATATTTAGTCTATAATGGTGTTTCAAACAGTACTGAGGGTATTTACTCTATAATGGTGTTTCAAACAGTGCTGAGTGTATTTAGTCTATAATGGTGTTTCAAACAGAGCTGATTATATTTAGTCTATAATGGTGTTTCAAACAGTGCTGATTATATTTAGTCTATAATGGTGTTTCAAACAGTGCTGAGGGTATTTAGTCTATAATGGTGTTTCAAACAGTGCTGATTATATTTAGTCTATAATGGTGTTTCAAACAGTGCTGATTATATTTAGTCTATAATGGTGTTTCAAACAGTGCTGATTATATTTAGTCTATAATGGTGTTTCAAACAGTGCTGATTACATTTAGTCTATAATGGTGTTTCAAACAGTGCTGATTACATTTAGTCTATAATGGTGTTTCAAACAGTGCTGATTATATTTAGTCTATAATGGTGTTTCAAACAAAGCTGAGGGTATTTAGTCTATAATGGTGTTTCAAACAGAGCTGATTAGATTTAGTCTATAATGGTGTTTCAAACAGTGCTGATTATATTTAGTCTATAATGGTCTTTCAAACAGAGCTGATTATATTTAGTCTATAATGGTGTTTCAAACAGTGCTGAGTGTATTTATTCTATAATGGTGTTTCAAACAGAGCTGATTATATTTAGTCTATAATGGTGTTTCAAACAGTGCTGATTATATTTAGTCTATAATGGTGTTTCAAACAGTGCTGAGTGTAATTAGTCTATAATGGTGTTTCAAACAGTGCTGATTATATTTAGTCTATAATGGTGTTTCAAACAGTGCTGATTATATTTAGTCTATATTGGTGTTTCAAACAGTGCTGATTAGATTTAGTCCATAATGGTGTTTCAAACAGTGCTGAGTGTATTTAGTCTATAATGGTGTTTCAAACAGTGCTGATTATATTTAGTCTATAATTGTGTTTCAAACAGTGCTGAGGGTATTTAATCTATAGTGGTGTTTCAAACAGTGCTGAGGGTATTTAGTCTATAATGGTGTTTCAAACAGTGCTGATTATATTTAGTCTATAATGGTGTTTCAAACAGTGCTGATTATATTTAGTCTATAATGGTGTTTCAAACAGTGCTGATTATATTTAGTCTATAATGGTGTTTCAAACAGTGCTGATTATATTTAGTCTATAATGGTGTTTCAAACAGTGCTGAGTGTATTTACTCTATAATGGTGTTTCAAACAGTGCTGATTATATTTAGTCTATAATGGTGTTTCAAACAGAGCTGATTATATTTAGTCTATAATGGTGTTTCAAACAGTGCTGATTATATTTAGTCTATAATGGTCTTTCAAACAGAGCTGATTATATTTAGTCTATAATGGTGTTTCAAACAGTGCTGAGTGTATTTAGTCTATAATGGTGTTTCAAACAGTGCTGATTATATTTAGTCTATTATGGTGTTTCAAACAGTGCTGAGTGTATTTAGTCTATAATGGTCTTTCAAACGGTGCTGAGTGTAATTAGTATATAATGGTGTTTCAAACAGTGCTGATTATATTTAGTCTATAATGGTGTTTCAAACAGTGCTGATTATATTTAGTCTATAATGGTGTTTCAAACAGTGCTGAGTGTATTTACTCTATATTGGTGTTTCAAACAGTGCTGATTATATTTAGTCTATAATGGTGTTTCAAACAGTGCTGATTATATTTAGTCTATAATGGTGTTTCAAACAGTGCTGATTATATTTAGTCTATAATGGTGTTTCAAACAGTGCTGATTATATTTAGTCTATAATGGTGTTTCAAACAGTGCTGATTGTATTTAGTCTATAATGGTGTTTCAAACAGAGCTGATTATATTTAGTCTATAATGGTGTTTCAAACAGTGCTGATTATATTTAGTCTATAATGGTGTTTCAAACAGTGCTGAGGGTATTTACTCTATAATGGTGTTTCAAACAGTGCTGATTATATTTAGTCTATAATGGTGTTTCAAACAGTGCTGATTATATTTAGTCTATAATGGTGTTTCAAACAGTGCTGATTATATTTAGTATATAATGGTCTTTCAAACAGTGCTGATTATATTTAGTATATAATGGTCTTTCAAACAGTGCTGAGTGTATTTATTCTATAATGGTGTTTCAAACAGTGCTGAGGGTATTTAGTCTATAATGGTGTTTCAAACAGAGCTGATAATATTTAGTCTATAATGGTCTTTCAAACAGAGCTGATTATATTTAGTCTATAATGGTGTTTCAAACAGTGCTGAGTGTATTTAGTCTATAATGGTGTTTCAAACAAAGCTGAGTGTATTTAGTCTATAATGGTGTTTCAAAACAGAGCTGATTAGATTTAGTCCATAATGGTGTTTCAAACAGTGCTGAGTGTATTTAGTCTATAATGGTGTTTCAAACAGTGCTGATTATATTTAGTCTATAATGGTGTTTCAAACAGTGCTGAGTATATTTAGTCTATAATGGTGTTTCAAACAGTGCTGAGGGTATTTAGTCTATAATGGTGTTTCAAACAGTGCTGAGTGTATTTAGTCTATAATGGTGTTTCAAATAGTTCTACGTGTATTTAGTCTATAATGGTGTTTCAAACAGTGCTGAGTGTAATTAGTCTATAATGGTGTTTCAAACAGAGCTGATTATAATTAGTCTATAATGGTGTTTCAAACAGTGCTGATTACATTTAGTCTATAATGGTGTTTCAAACAGTGCTGAGTGTATTTAGTCTATAATGCTGTTTCAAACAGTGCTGAGTGTAATTAGTCTATGATGGTGTTTCAAACAGTGCTGATTATATTTAGTCTATTATGGTGTTTCAAACAGTGCTGATTATATTTAGTCTATAATGGTGTTTCAAACAGTGCTGATTATATTTAGTCTATAATGGTGTTTCAAACAGTGCTGATTATATTTAGTCTATAATGGTGTTTCAAACAGAGCTGATTATATTTAGTCTATAATGGTGTTTCAAACAGTGCTGAGTGTATTTACTCTATATTGGTGTTTCAAACAGTGCTGATTATATTTAGTCTATAATGGTGTTTCAAACAGTGCTGATTATATTTAGTCTATAATGGTGTTTCAAACAGTGCTGATTATATTTAGTCTATAATGGTGTTTCAAACAGAGCTGATTATATTTAGTCTATAATGGTGTTTCAAACAGTGCTGATTATATTTAGTCTATAATGGTGTTTCAAACAGTGCTGATTATATTTAGTCTATAATGGTGTTTCAAACAGTGCTGATTATATTTAGTCTATAATGGTGTTTCAAACAGTGCTGAGGGTATTTACTCTATAATGGTGTTTCAAACAGTGCTGATTACATTTAGTCTATAATGGTGTTTCAAACAGTGCTGATTATATTTAGTCTATAATGGTGTTTCAAACAGTGCTGATTATATTTAGTCTATAATGGTGTTTCAAACAGTGCTGATTAGATTTAGTCTATAATGGTGTTTCAAACAGTGCTGAGTGTATTTAGTCTATAATGGTGTTTCAAACAGTGCTGAGGGTATTTAGTCTATAATGGTGTTTCAAACAGTGCTGATTATATTTAGTCTATAATGGTGTTTCAAACAGAGCTGATTATATTTAGTCTATAATGGTGTTTCAAACAGTGCTGAGTGTATTTAGTCTATAATGGTGTTTCAAACAAAGCTGAGGGTATTTAGTCTATAATGGTGTTTAAAACAGAGCTGATTAGATTTAGTCCATAATGGTGTTTCAAACAGTGCTGAGGGTATTTACTCTATATGGTGTTTCAAACAGTGCTGATTAGATTTAGTCCTTAATGGTGTTTCAAACAGTGCTGAGTGTATTTATTCTAGAATGGTGTTTCAAACAGTGCTGAGGGTATTTACTCTATAATGGTGTTTCAAACAGTGCTGATTATATTTAGTCTATAATGGTGTTTCAAACAGAGCTGATTATATTTAGTCTATAATGGTGTTTCAAACAGTGCTGAGTGTATTTATTCTATAATGGTGTTTCAAACAGAGCTGATTAGATTTAGTCTATAATGGTGTTTCAAACAGAGCTGATTAGATTTAGTCCATAATGGTGTTTCAAACGGTGCTGAGGGTATTTAGTCTATAATGGTGTTTCAAACAGTGCTGATTATATTTAGTCTATAATGGTGTTTCAAACAGTGCTGATTATATTTAGTCTATAATGGTGTTTCAAACAGAGCTGATTATATTTAGTCTATAATGGTGTTTCAAACAGTGCTGATTATATTTAGTCTATAATGGTGTTTCAAACAGTGCTGATTACATTTAGTCTATAATGGTGTTTCAAACAGTGCTGATTATATTTAGTCTATAATGGTGTTTCAAACAGTGCTGAGGGTATTTACTCTATAATGGTGTTTCAAACAGTGCTGATTATATTTAGTCTATAATGGTGTTTCAAACAGTGCTGATTATATTTAGTCTATAATGGTGTTTCAAACAGTGCTGATTATATTTAGTCTATAATGGTCTTTCAAACAGTGCTGATTATATTTAGTCCATAATGGTGTTTCAAACAGTGCTGAGTGTATTTAGTCTATAATGGTGTTTCAAACAGTGCTGATTATATTTAGTCTATAATTGTGTTTCAAACAGTGCTGAGGGTATTTACTCTATAATGGTGTTTCAAACGGTGCTGAGGGTTATTTAGTCTATAATGGTGTTTCAAACAGTGCTGATTATATTTAGTCTATAATGGTGTTTCAAACAGAGCTGATTATATTTAGTCTATAATGGTGTTTCAAACAGTGCTGAGGGTATTTACTCTATAATGGTGTTTCAAACAGTGCTGATTATATTTAGTCTATAATGGTGTTTCAAACAGTGCTGATTATATTTAGTCTATAATGGTGTTTCAAACAGTGCTGATTACATTTAGTCTATAATGGTGTTTCAAACAGTGCTGATTATATTTAGTCTATAATGGTGTTTCAAACAGTGCTGATTATATTTAGTCTATAATGGTGTTTCAAACAGTGCTGATTATATTTAGTCTATAATGGTGTTTCAAACAGAGCTGATTATATTTAGTCTATAATGGTGTTTCAAACAGTGCTGAGGGTATTTAGTCTATAATGGTGTTTCAAACAGAGCTGAATATATTTAGTCTATAATGGTGTTTCAAACAGTGCTGATTATATTTAGTCTATAATGGGTTTTCAAACAGTGCTGAAGGTATTTAGTATATAATGGTGTTTTTAACAGAGCTGATTAGATTTAGTCTATAATGGTGTTTCAAACAGTGTTGAGTGTATTTAGTCTATAATGGGTTTTCAAACAGTGCTGAGGGTATTTAGTCTATAATGGTGTTTCAAACAGTGCTGATTATATTTAGTCTATAATGGTGTTTCAAACAGAGCTGATTATATTTAGTCTATAATGGTGTTTCAAACAGTGCTGAGTGTATTTAGTCTATAATGGTGTTTCAAACAGTGCTGAGTGTATTTAGTCTATAATGGTGTTTCAAACAGAGCTGATTAGATTTAGTCTATAATGGTGTTTCAAACAGTGCTGAGTGTATTTAGTCTATAATGGTGTTTCAAACAGTGCTGATTATATTTAGTCTATAATGGTGTTTCAAACAGTGCTGAGTGTATTTATTCTATAATGGTGTTTCAAACAGTGCTGAGGGTATTTACTCTATAATGGTGTTTCAAACAGTGCTGATTATATTTAGTCTATAATGGTGTTTCAAACAGTGCTGATTATATTTAGTCCATAATGGTGTTTCAAACAGTGCTGAGTGTATTTAGTCTATAATGGTGTTTCAAACAGTGCTGATTATATTTAGTCTATAATGGTGTTTCAAACAGAGCTGATTGTATTTAGTCTATAATGGTGTTTCAAACAGTGCTGAGTGTATTTAGTCTATAATGGTGTTTCAAACAGTGCTGATTATATTTAGTCTATAATGGTGTTTCAAACAGTGCTGATTATATTTAGTCTATAATGGTGTTTCAAACAGTGCTGAGTGTATTTACTCTATAATGGTGTTTCAAACAGTGCTGATTATATTTAGTCTATAATGGTGTTTCAAACAGTGCTGATTATATTTAGTCTATAATGGTGTTTCAAACAGTGCTGATTATATTTAGTCTATAATGGTGTTTCAAACAGTGCTGATTATATTTAGTCTATAATGGTGTTTCAAACAGTGCTGATTATATTTAGTCTATAATGGTGTTTCAAACAGTGCTGATTATATTTAGTCTATAATTGTGTTTCAAACAGTGCTGAGGGTATTTACTCTATATGGTGTTTCAAACGGTGCTGAGGGTATTTAGTCTATAATGGTGTTTCAAACAGTGCTGATTATATTTAGTCTATAATGGTGTTTCAAACAGAGCTGATTATATTTAGTCTATAATGGTGTTTCAAACAGTGCTGAGGGTATTTACTCTATAATGGTGTTTCAAACAGTGCTGATTATATTTAGTCTATAATGGTGTTTCAAACAGTGCTGATTATATTTAGTCTATAATGGTGTTTCAAACAGTGCTGATTATATTTAGTCTATAATGGTGTTTCAAACAGTGCTGATTATATTTAGTCTATAATGGTGTTTCAAACAGTGCTGATTACATTTAGTCTATAATGGTGTTTCAAACAGTGCTGATTATATTTAGTCTATAATGGTGTTTCAAACAAAGCTGAGGGTATTTAGTCTATAATGGTGTTTCAAACAGTGCTGATTATATTTAGTCTATAATGGTGTTTCAAACAGTGCTGATTATATTTAGTCTATAATGGTGTTTCAAACAGTGCTGATTAGTATTTAGTCTATAATGGTGTTTCAAACAGTGCTGATTATATTTAGTCTATAATGGTGTTTCAAACAGTGCTGATTATATTTAGTCTATAATGGTGTTTCAAACAGAGCTGATTATATTTAGTCTATAATGGTGTTTCAAACAGTGCTGATTATATTTAGTCTATAATGGTGTTTCAAACAGTGCTGATTATATTTAGTCTATAATGGTGTTTCAAACAGTGCTGAGTGTATTTAGTCTATAATGGTGTTTCAAACAGTGCTGATTATATTTAGTCTATAATGGTGTTTCAAACAGTGCTGAGTGTATTTACTCTATAATGGTGTTTCAAACAGTGCTGAGGGTATTTAGTCTATAATGGTGTTTCAAACAGTGCTGATTATATTTAGTCTATAATGGTGTTTCAAACAGTGCTGATTATATTTAGTCTATAATGGTGTTTCAAACAGTGCTGAGTGTATTTAGTCTATAATGGTGTTTCAAACAGAGCTGATTATATTTAGTCTATAATGGTGTTTCAAACAGAGCTGATTATATTTAGTCTATAATGGTGTTTCAAACAGTGCTGATTATATTTAGTCTATAATGGTGTTTCAAACAGTGCTGATTACATTTAGTCTATAATGGTGTTTCAAACAGTGCTGATTATATTTAGTCTATAATGGTGTTTCAAACAGTGCTGATTATATTTAGTCTATAATGGTGTTTCAAACAGTGCTGATTATATTTAGTCTATAATGGTGTTTCAAACAGAGCTGAGGGTATTTAGTCTATAATGGTGTTTCAAACAGTGCTGATTATATTTAGTCTATAATGGTGTTTCAAACAGAGCTGATTATATTTAGTCTATAATGGTGTTTCAAACAGTGCTGATTACATTTAGTCTATAATGGTGTTTCAAACAGTGCTGATTGTATTTAGTCTATAATGGTGTTTCAAACAGTGCTGAGTGTATTTAGTCTATAATGGTGTTTCAAACAATGCTGAGTGTATTTAGTCTATAATGGTGTTTCAAACAGAGCTGATTATATTTAGTCTATAATGGTGTTTCAAACAGTGCTGAGTGTATTTAGTCTATAATGGTGTTTCAAACAGAGCTGATTAGATTTAGTCTATAATGGTGTTTCAAACAGTGCTGAGTGTATTTAGTCTATAATGGTGTTTCAAACAGTGCTGAGGGTATTTACTCTATAATGGTGTTTCAAACAGTGCTGATTATATTTAGTCTATAATGGTCTTTCAAATAGAGCTGATTATATTTGTCTATAATGGTGTTTCAAACAGTGCTGAGTGTATTTATTCTATAATGGTGTTTCAAACAGAGCTGATTAGATTTAGTCTATAATGGTGTTTCAAACAGAGCTGATTAGATTTAGTCTATAATGGTGTTTCAAACGGTGCTGAGGGTATTTAGTCTATAATGGTGTTTCAAACAGTGCTGATTATATTTAGTCTATAATGGTGTTTCAAACAGTGCTGATTATATTTAGTCTATAATGGTGTTTCAAACAGTGCTGATTATATTTAGTCTATAATGGTGTTTCAAACAGTGCTGATTATATTTAGTCTATAATGGTGTTTCAAACAGTGCTGATTACATTTAGTCTATAATGGTGTTTCAAACAGTGCTGATTATATTTAGTCTATAATGGTGTTTCAAACAGTGCTGAGGGTATTTACTCTATAATGGTGTTTCAAACAGTGCTGATTATATTTAGTCTATAATGGTGTTTCAAACAGTGCTGATTATATTTAGTCTATAATGGTGTTTCAAACAGTGCTGATTATATTTAGTCTGTAATGGTCTTTCAAACAGAGCTGATTAGATTTAGTCTATAATGGTGTTTCAAACAGTGCTGAGTGTATTTATTCTATAATGGTGTTTCAAACAGAGCTGATTATATTTAGTCTATAATTGTGTTTCAAACAGTGCTGAGGGTATTTACTCTATAATGGTGTTTCAAACGGTGCTGAGGTTATTTAGTCTATAATGGTGTTTCAAACAGTGCTGATTATATTTAGTCTATAATGGTGTTTCAAACAGAGCTGATTATATTTAGTCTATAATGGTGTTTCAAACAGTGCTGAGTGTATTTACTCTATAATGGTGTTTCAAACAGTGCTGATTATATTTAGTCTATAATGGTGTTTCAAACAGTGCTGATTATATTTAGTCTATAATGGTGTTTCAAACAGTGCTGATTACATTTAGTCTATAATGGTGTTTCAAACAGTGCTGATTATATTTAGTCTATAATGGTGTTTCAAACAGTGCTGATTACATTTAGTCTATAATGGTGTTTCAAACAGTGCTGATTATATTTAGTCTATAATGGTGTTTCAAACAGAGCTGATAATATTTAGTCTATAATGGTGTTTCAAACAGTGCTGAGTGTATTTACTCTATAATGGTGTTTCAAACAGTGCTGATTATATTTAGTCTATAATGGTGTTTAAAACACTGCTGATTATATTTAGTCTATAATGGTGTTTCAAACAGTGCTGATTATATTGAGTCTATAATGGTGTTTCAAACAAAGCTGAGGGTATTTAGTCTACAATGGTGTTTCAAACAGTGCTGGGTGTATTTATTCTATAATGGTGTTTCAAACAGTGCTGAGGGTATTTAGTCTATAATGGTGTTTCAAACAGTGCTGATTATATTTAGTCTATAATGGTGTTTCAAACAGTGCTGAGTGTATTTAGTCTATAATGGTGTTTCAAACAGTGCTGAGTGTATTTAGTCTATAATGGTGTTTCAAACAAGGCTGAGGGTATTTAGTCTATAATGGTGTTTCTAACAGAGCTGATTAGATTTAGTCTATAATGGTGTTTCAAACAGTGTTGAGTGTATTTATTCTATAATGGTGTTTAAAACAGAGCTGATTAGATTTAGTCCTATAATGGTGTTTCAAACAGTGCTGAGTGTATTTATTCTATAATGGTGTTTCAAACAGTGCTGAGGGTATTTACTCTATAATGGTGTTTCAAACAGTGCTGATTATATTTAGTCTATAATGGTCTTTCAAATAGAGCTGATTATATTTAGTCCATAATGGTGTTTCAAACAGTGCTGAGTGTATTTAGTCTATAATGGTGTTTCAAACAGTGCTGATTATATTTAGTCTATAATGGTGTTTCAAAACAGAGCTGATTATATTTAGTCTATAATGGTGTTTCAAACGGTGCTGAGGGTATTTAGTCTATAATGGTGTTTCAAACAGTGCTGATTATATTTAGTCTATAATGGTGTTTCAAACAGAGCTGATTATATTTAGTCTATAATGGTGTTTCAAACAGTGCTGAGGGTATTTACTCTATAATGGTGTTTCAAACAGTGCTGATTATATTTAGTCTATAATGGTGTTTCAAACAGTGCTGATTATATTTAGTCTATAATGGTGTTTCAAACAGTGCTGATTATATTTAGTCTATAATGGTCTTTCAAACAGAGCTGATTAGATTTAGTCCATAATGGTGTTTCAAACAGTGCTGAGTGTATTTAGTCTATAATGGTGTTTCAAACAGAGCTGATTATATTTAGTCTATAATTGTGTTTCAAACAGTGCTGAGTGTATTTAGTCTATAATGGTGTTTCAAACAGTGCTGAGGGTATTTAGTCTATAATGGTGTTTCAAACAGTGCTGAGTGTAATTAGTCTATAATGGTGTTTCAAACAGTGCTGATTAGATTTAGTCTATTATGGTGTTTCAAACAGTGCTGAGTGTAATTAGTCTATATTGGTGTTTCAAACAGTGCTGATTATATTTAGTCTATAATGGTGTTTCAAACAGAGCTGATTATATTTAGTCTATAATGGTGTTTCAAACAGTGCTGATTACATTTAGTCTATAATGGTGTTTCAAACAGTGCTGATTACATTTAGTCTATAATGGTGTTTCAAACAGTGCTGATTACATTTAGTCTATAATGGTGTTTCAAACAGTGCTGATTATATTTAGTCTATAATGGTGTTTCAAACAGTGCTGAGGGTATTTACTCTATAATGGTGTTTCAAACAGTGCTGATTATATTTAGTCTATAATGGTGTTTCAAACAGAGCTGATTATATTTAGTCTATAATGGTGTTTCAAACAGTGCTGATTATATTTAGTCTATAATGGTGTTTCAAACAGTGCTGATTATATTTAGTCTATAATGGTGTTTCAAACAGTGCTGATTATATTTAGTCTATAATGGTGTTTCAAACAGAGCTGATTATATTTAGTCTATAATGGTGTTTCAAACAGTGCTGATTATATTTAGTCTATAATGGTCTTTCAAACAGTGCAGAGTGTATTTAGTCTATAATGGTGTTTCAAACAAAGCTGAGGGTATTTAGTCTATAATGGTGTATAAAACAGAGCTGATTAGATTAAGTCTATTATTGTGTTTCAAACAGTGCTGAGTGTATTTACTCCATAATGGTGTTTCAAACAGTGCTGAGGGTATTTAGTCTATAATGGTGTTTCAAACAGTGCTCATTATATTTAGTCTATAATGGTGTTTCAAACAGACCTGAGGGTATTTAGTCTATAATGGTGTTTCAAACAGTGCTGAGTGAATTTAGTCTATAATGGTGTTTCAAACAGTGCTGATTATATTTAGTCTATAATGGTGTTTCAAACAGTGCTGAGGGTATTTAGTCTATAATGGTGTTTCAAACAGTGCTGATTATATTTAGTCTATAATGGTGTTTCAAACAGTGCTGATTACATTTAGTCTATAATGGTGTTTCAAACAGTGCTGATTACATTTAGTCTATAATGGTGTTTCAAACAGTGCTGATTATATTTAGTCTATAATGGTGTTTCAAACAGAGCTGATTATATTTAGTCTATAATGGTGTTTCAAACAGTGCTGAGGGTATTTACTCTATATTGGTGTTTCAAACAGTGCTGATTATATTTAGTCTATAATGGTGTTTCAAACAGAGCTGATTATATTTAGTCTATAATGGTGTTTCAAACAGTGCTGATTATATTTAGTCTATAATGGTCTTTCAAACAGAGCTGATTATATTTAGTATATAATGGTGTTTCAAACAGTGCTGAGTGTATTTAGTCTATAATGATGTTTCAAACAGTGCTGAGGGTATTTAGTCTATAATGGTGTTTCAAAACAGTGCTGATTATATTTAGTCCATAATGGTGTTTCAAACAGTGCTGAGTGTATTTAGTCTATAATGGTGTTTCAAACAGAGCTGATTAGATTTAGTCTATAATGGTGTTTCAAACAGTGCTGAGTGTATTTATTCTAGAATGGTGTTTCAAACAGTGCTGAGTGTATTTACTCTATAATGGTGTTTCAAACAGTGCTGATTATATTTAGTCTATAATGGTCTTTCAAATAGTGCTGATTATATTTAGTCTATAATGGTGTTTCAAACAGTGCTGAGTGTATTTAGTCTATAATGGTGTTTCAAACAGAGCTGATTATATTTAGTCTATAATGGTGTTTCAAACAGAGCTGATTAGATTTAGTCCATAATGGTGTTTCAAACGGTGCTGAGGGTATTTAGTCTATAATGGTGTTTCAAACAGTGCTGATTGTATTTAGTCTATAATGGTGTTTCAAACAGTGCTGATTATATTTAGTCTATAATGGTGTTTCAAACAGTGCTGATTATATTTAGTCTATAATGGTGTTTCAAACAGTGCTGAGTTACATTTAGTCTATAATGGTGTTTCAAACAGTGCTGATTATATTTAGTCTATAATGGTGTTTCAAACAGAGCTGATTATATTTAGTCTATAATGGTGTTTCAAACAGTGCTGAGGGTATTTACTCTATAATGGTGTTTCAAACAGTGCTGATTATATTTAGTCTATAATGGTGTTTCAAACAGTGCTGATTATATTTAGTCTATAATGGTGTTTCAAACAGTGCTGATTATATTTAGTCTATAATGGTCTTTCAAACAGTGCTGATTAGATTTAGTCTATAATGGTGTTTCAAACAGTGCTGAGTGTATTTAGTCTATAATGGTGTTTCAAACAGTGCTGATTATATTTAGTCTATAATGGTGTTTCAAACAGTGCTGAGTGTATTTAGTCTATAATGGTGTTTCAAACAGTGCTGAGGGTATTTAGTCTATAATGGTGTTTCAAACAGTGCTGATTATATTTAGTCTATAATGGTGTTTCAAACAGTGCTGATTATATTTAGTCTATAATGGTGTTTCAAACAGTGCTGATTATATTTAGTCTATAATGGTGTTTCAAACAGTGCTGATTACATTTAGTCTATAATGGTGTTTCAAACAGTGCTGATTATATTTAGTCTATAATGGTGTTTCAAACAGTGCTGATTATATTTAGTCTATAATGGTGTTTCAAACAGAGCTGATTATATTTAGTCTATAATGGTGTTTCAAACAGTGCTGAGTGTATTTACTCTATAATGGTGTTTCAAACAGTGCTGATTACATTTAGTCTATAATGGTGTTTCAAACAGAGCTGATTATATTTAGTCTATAATGGTGTTTCAAACAGTGCTGATTATATTTAGTCTATAATGGTCGTTTCAAACAGTGCTGATTAGATTTAGTCTATAATGGTGTTTCAAACAGTGCTGAGTGTATTTATTCTATAATGGTGTTTCAAACAGTGCTGAGGGTATTTAGTCTATAATGGTGTTTCAAACAGTGCTGATTATATTTAGTCTATAATGGTCTTTCAAATAGTGCTGATTATATTTAGTCTATAATGGTGTTTCAAACAGTGCTGAGTGTATTTAGTCTATAATGGTGTTTCAAACAAAGCTGAGGGTATTTAGTCTATAATGGTGTTTAAAACAGAGCTGATTAGATTTAGTCCATAATGGTGTTTCAAACAGTGCTGAGTGTATTTATTCTATAATGGTGTTTCAAAACAGAGCTGATTAGATTTAGTCCTATAATGGTGTTTCAAACAGTGCTGAGTGTATTTAGTCTAGAATGGTGTTTCAAACAGTGCTGAGGGTATTTAGTCTATAATGGTGTTTCAAACAGAGCTGATTATATTTAGTCTATAATGGTGTTTCAAACAGTGCTGATTATATTTAGTCTATAATGGTGTTTCAAACAGTGCTGAGTGTAATTAGTCTATAATGGTGGTTCAAACAGAGCTGATTATATTTAGTCTATATATTGGTGTTTCAAACAGTGCTGATTACATTTAGTATTTAATGGTGTTTCAAACAGTTCTGATGGTATTTAGTCTATAATGTTGTTTCAAACAGTGCAGAGTGTATTTAGTCTATAATGGTGTTTCAAACAAAGCTGAGGGTATTTAGTCTATAATGGTGTATAAAACAGTGCTGATTATATTTAGTCTGTAATGGTCTTTCAAACAGTGCTGATTAGATTTAGTCCATAATGGTGTTTCAAACAGTGCTGAGTGTATTTAGTCTATAATGGTGTTTCAAACAGAGCTGATTATATTTAGTCTATAATTGTGTTTCAAACAGTGCTGAGGGTATTTACTCTATATGGTGTTTCAAACAGTGCTGAGGGTATTTAGTCTATAATGGTGTTTCAAACAGTGCTGATTATATTTAGTCTATAATGGTGTTTCAAACAGTGCTGATTATATTTAGTCTATAATGGTGTTTCAAACAGTGCTGAGGGTATTTACTCTATATTGGTGTTTCAAACAGTGCTGATTATATTTAGTCTATAATGGTGTTTCAAACAGAGCTGATTATATTTAGTCTATAATGGTGTTTCAAACAGTGCTGATTACATTTAGTCTATAATGGTGTTTCAAACAGTGCTGATTACATTTAGTCTATAATGGTGTTTCAAACAGTGCTGATTACATTTAGTCTATAATGGTGTTTCAAACAGAGCTGATTATATTTAGTCTATAATGGTGTTTCAAACAGTGCTGAGGGTATTTACTCTATAATGGTGTTTCAAACAGTGCTGATTATATTTAGTCTATAATGGTGTTTCAAACAGAGCTGATTATATTTAGTCTATAATGGTGTTTCAAACAGTGCTGATTAGATTTAGTCTATTATGGTGTTTCAAACAGTGCTGATTACAGTTAGTCTATCTTGGTATTTCAAACAGTGCTGATTATATTTAGTCTATAATGGTCTTTCAAACAGAGCTGATTATATTTAGTCCATAATGGTGTTTCAAACAGAGCTGATTATATTTAGTCTATAATGGTGTTTCAAACAGTGCTGAGGGTATTTACTCTATATTGGTGTTTCAAACAGTGCTGATTATATTTAGTCTATAATGGTGTTTCAAACAGTGCTGATTATATTTAGTCTATAATGGTGTTTCAAACAGTGCTGATTATATTTAGTCTATAATGGTGTTTCAAACAGTGCTGATTACATTTAGTCTATAATGGTGTTTCAAACAGTGCTGATTATATTTAGTCTATAATGGTGTTTCAAACAGTGCTGATTATATTTAGTCTATAATGGTCTTTCAAACAGTGCTGATTATATTTAGTCTATAATGGTGTTTCAAACAGTGCTGAGTATATTTAGTCTATAATGGTGTTTCAAACAGTGCTGAGTGAATTTAGTCTATAATGGTGTTTCAAACAGTGCTGAGTGTATTTAGTCTATAATGGTGTTTCAAACAGTGCTGAGGGTATTTAGTCTATAATGGTGTTTCAAACAGTGCTAGTTATATTGAGTCTATAATGGTGTTTCAAACAGTGCTGAGTGTAATTAGTCTGTAATGGTGTTTCAAACAGTGCTGATTATATTGAGTCGATAATGTTGTTTCAAACAGAGCTGATTATAATTAGTCTATAATGGTGTTTCAAATAGTGCTGAGGGTATTTACTCTATAATGGTGTTTCAAACAGTGCTGATTATATTTAGTCTATAATGGTGTTTCAAACAGAGCTGATTATATTTAGTCTATAATGGTGTTTCAAACAGTGCTGATTATATTTAGTCTATAATGGTGTTTCAAACAGTGCTGATTACATTTAGTCTATAATGGTGTTTCAAACAGTGCTGAGTGTATTTAGTCTATAATGGTGTTTCAAACAGAGCTGATTATATTTAGTCTATAATTGTGTTTCAAACAGTGCTGAGGGTATTTACTCTATATGGTGTTTCAAACGGTGCTGAGGGTATTTAGTCTATAATGGTGTTTCAAACAGTGCTGATTATATTTAGTCTATAATGGTGTTTCAAACAGAGCTGATTATATTTAGTCTATAATGGTGTTTCAAACAGTGCTGAGGTTATTTAGTCTATAATGGTGTTTCAAACAGTGCTGATTACATTTAGTCTATAATGGTGTTTCAAACAGTGCTGATTATATTTAGTCTATAATGGTGTTTCAAACAGTGCTGATTACATTTAGTCTATAATGGTGTTTCAAACAGTGCTGATTATATTTAGTCTATAATGGTGTTTCAAACAGTGCTGAGGGTATTTACTCTATAATGGTGTTTCAAACAGTGCTGATTATATTTAGTCTATAATGGTGTTTCAAACAGAGCTGATTAGTATTTAGTCTATTATGGTGTTTCAAACAGTGCTGATTACATTTAGTCTATATTGGTGTTTCAAACAGTGCTGATTATATTTAGTCTATAATGGTGTTTCAAACAGAGCTGATTATATTTAGTCTATAATGGTGTTTCAAACAGTGCTGATTATATTTAGTCTATAATGGTCTTTCAAACAGTGCTGATTAGTATTTAGTCCATAATGGTGTTTCAAACAGTGCTGAGTGTATTTAGTCTATAATGGTGTTTCAAACAGAGCTGATTATATTTAGTCTATAATGGTGTTTCAAACAGTGCTGAGGGTATTTACTCTATATGGTGTTTCAAACGGTGCTGAGGGTATTTAGTCTATAATGGTGTTTCAAACAGTGCTGATTATATTTAGTCTATAATGGTGTTTCAAACAGAGCTGATTATATTTAGTCTATAATGGTGTTTCAAACAGTGCTGAGTTATTTACTCTATAATGGTGTTTCAAACAGTGCTGATTACATTTAGTCTATAATGGTGTTTCAAACAGTGCTGATTATATTTAGTCTATAATGGTGTTTCAAACAGTGCTGATTACATTTAGTCTATAATGGTGTTTCAAACAGTGCTGATTATATTTAGTCTATAATGGTGTTTCAAATAGTTCTACGTGTATTTAGTCTATAATGGTGTTTCAAACAGTGCTGAGTGTAATTAGTCTATAATGGTGTTTCAAACAGTGCTGAGTGTAATTAGTCTATGATGGTGTTTCAAACAGTGCTGATTAGATTTAGTCTATTATGTTGTTTCAAACAGTGCAATTATAGTTAGTCTATAATGGTGTTTCAAACAGAGCTGATTATATTTAGTCTATAATGGTGTTTCAAACAGAGCTGATGGTATTTAGTCTATAATGGTATTTCAAACAGTGCTGAGTGTATTTAGTCTATAATGGTGTTTCAAACAGAGCTGATTATATTTAGTCTATAATGGTGTTTCAAACAGTGCTGATTATATTTAGTCTATAATGGTGTTTCAAACAGTGCTGAGGGTATTTACTCTATATTGGTGTTTCAAACAGTGCTGATTATATTTAGTCTATAATGGTGTTTCAAACAGTGCTGATTATATTTAGTCTATAATGGTGTTTCAAACAGTGCTGATTATATTTAGTCTATAATGGTGTTTCAAACAGTGCTGATTATATTTAGTCTATAATGGTGTTTCAAACAGTGCTGAGGGTATTTAGTCTATAATGGTGTTTCAAACAGTGCTGAGTGTATTTAGTCTATAATGGTGTTTCAAACAGTGCTGAGTGTATTTAGTCTATAATGGTGTTTCAAACAGTGCTGATTATATTTAGTCTATAATGGTGTTTCAAACAGAGCTGATTGTATTTAGTCTATAATGGTGTTTCAAACAGTGCTGAGTGTATTTAGTCTATAATGGTGTTTCAAACAAAGCTGAGGGTATTTAGTCTATAATGGTGTTTCAAACAGAGCTGATTAGATTTAGTCTATAATGGTGTTTCAAACAGTGCTGAGTGTATTTAGTCTATAATGGTGTTTCAAACAGAGCTGATTAGATTTAGTCTATAATGGTGTTTCAAACAGTGCTGAGTGTATTTAGTCTATAATGGTGTTTCAAACAGTGCTGAGGGTATTTAGTCTATAATGGTGTTTCAAACAGTGCTGATTATATTTAGTCTATAATGGTGTTTCAAACAGAGCTGATTATATTTAGTCTATAATGGTGTTTCAAACAAAGCTGAGGGTATTTAGTCTATAATGGTGTATAAAACAGAGCTGATTAGATTAAGTCTATAATGGTGTTTCAAACAGTGCTGAGTGTATTTAGTCCATAATGGTGTTTCAAACAGTGCTGAGGGTATTTAGTCTATAATGGTGTTTCAAACAGTGCTGATTATATTTAGTCTATAATGGTGTTTCAAACAGAGCTGATTATATTTAGTCTATAATGGTGTTTCAAACAGTGCTGAGGGTATTTACTCTATAATGGTGTTTCAAACAGTGCTGATTATATTTAGTCTATAATGGTGTATCAAACAGAGCTGATTATATTTAGTCTATAATGGTGTTTCAAACAGTGCTGATTATATTTAGTCTATAATGGTCTTTCAAACAGTGCTGATTATATTTTGTCTGTAATGGTGTTTCAAACAGTGTTGATTATATTTAGTCTATAATGGCGTTTCAAACAGAGCTGAGGGTATTTAGTCTATAATGGTGTTTCAAACAGTGCTGAGTGTATTTAGTCTATAATGGTGTTTCAAACAGTGCTGAGGGTATTTAGTCTATAATGGTGTTTCAAACAGTGCTGATTATATTTAGTCTATAATGGTGTTTCAAACAGAGCTGATTATATTTAGTCTATAATGGTGTTTCAAACAGTGCTGAGGGTATTTACTCTATATTGGTGTTTCAAACAGTGCTGATTATATTTAGTCTATAATGGTGTTTCAAACAGTGCTGAGTGTATTTAGTCTATAATGGTGTTTCAAACAGTGCTGATTATATTTAGTCTATAATGGTGTTTCAAACAGTGCTGATTATATTTAGTCTATAATGGTGTTTCAAACAGTGCTGATTACATTTAGTCTATAATGGTGTTTCAAACAGTGCTGATTATATTTAGTCTATAATGGTGTTTCAAACAGTGCTGAGTGTATTTACTCTATAATGGTGTTTCAAACAGTGCTGATTATATTTAGTCTATAATGGTGTTTCAAACAGTGCTGATTATATTTAGTCTATAATGGTGTTTCAAACAGTGCTGATTATATTTAGTCTATAATGGTGTTTCAAACAGTGCTGATTATATTTAGTCTATATTGGTCCTTCAAACAGAGCTGATTGTATTTAGTCTATAATGGTGTTTCAAAAATAGCTGATGGTATTTAGTCTATAATGGTGTTTCAAACAGAGCTGATTATATTTAGTCTATAATGGTGTTTCAAACAGTGCTGAGTGTATTTACTCTATAATGGTGTTTCAAACAGTGCTGATTATATTTAGTCTATAATGGTGTTTCAAACAGTGCTGATTATATTTAGTCTATAATGGTGTTTCAAACAGTGCTGAGGTTACATTTAGTCTATAATGGTGTTTCAAACAGAGCTGATTATATTTAGTCTATAATGGTGTTTCAAACAGTGCTGAGTATATTTACTCTATAATGGTGTTTCAAACAGTGCTGAGGGTATTTAGTCTATAATGGTGTTTCAAACAGAGCTGATTATATTTAGTCTATAATGGTGTTTCAAACAGAGCTGATTATATTTAGTGTATAATGGTGTTTCAAATAGAGCTGATTAGATTTAGTCCATAATGGTGTTTCAAACAGTGCTGAGGGTATTTAGTCTATAATGGTGTTTCAAATAGTGCTGATTATATTTAGTCTATAATGGTGTTTCAAACAGAGCTGATTATATTTAGTCTATAATGGTGTTTCAAACGGTGCTGAGGGTATTTAGTCTATAATGGTGTTTCAAACAGTGCTGATTATATTTAGTCTATAATGGTGTTTCAAACAGAGCTGATTATATTTAGTCTATAATGGTGTTTCAAACAGTGCTGAGGGTATTTACTCTATAATGGTGTTTCAAACAGTGCTGATTGTATTTAGTCTATAATGGTGTTTCAAACAGTGCTGAGTGTATTTAGTCTATAATGGTGTTTCAAACAAGGCTGAAGGTATTTAGTATATAATGGTGTTTCTAACAGAGCTGATTAGATTTAGTCTATAATGGTGTTTCAAACAGTGCTGAGTGTATTTAGTCTATAATGGTGTTTCAAACAGAGCTGATTATATTTAGTCTATAATGGTGTTTCAAACAGTGCTGATTGGTATTTACTCTATAATGGTGTTTCAAACAGTGCTGAGGGTATTTAGTCTATAATGGTGTTTCAAACAGTGCTGATTATATTTAGTCTATAATGGTGTTTCAAACAGAGCTGATTATATTTAGTCTATAATGGTGTTTCAAACAGTGCTGAGGGTATTTACTCTATAATGGTGTTTCAAACGGTGCTGATTACATTTAGTCTATAATGGTGTTTCAAAGAGTGCTGATTATATTTAGTCTATAATGGTGTTTCAAACAAAGCTGAGGGTATTTAGTCTATAGTGGTGTTTCAAACAGAGCTGATTATATTTAGTCTATAATGGTGTTTCAAATAGTGCTGAGGGTATTTACTCTATAATGGTGTTTCAAACAGTGCTGATTATATTTAGTCTATAATGGTGTTTCAAACAGAGCTGATTATATTTAGTCTATAATGGCGTTTCAAACAGTGCTGATTATATTTAGTCTATATTGGTCCTTCAAACAGAGCTGATTGTATTTAGTCTATAATGGTGTTTCAAACATAGCTGATTGTATTTAGTCTATAATGGTGTTTCAAACAGTGCTGAGTGTATTTAGTCTATAATGGTGTTTCAAACAGTGCTGAGGGTATTTAGTCTATAATGGTGTTTCAAACAGAGCTGATTATATTTAGTCTATAATGGTGTTTCAAACAGAACTGATTATATTTAGTCTATAATGGTGTTTCAAACAGTACTGAGGGTATTTACTCTATAATGGTGTTTCAAACAGTGCTGATTATATTTAGTCTATAATGGTGTTTCAAACAGTGCTGATTATATTTAGTCTATAATGGTGTTTCAAACAGTGCTGATTATATTTAGTCTATAATGGTGTTTCAAACAGTGCTGATTATAGTTAGTCTATATTTGTGTTTCAAACAGTGCTGATTACATTTAATATATTATGGTGTTTCAAACAGTGCTGATTATATTTAGTCTATAATGGTGTTTCAAACAAAGCTGAGGGTATTTAGTCTATAATGGTGTTTCAAACCGTGCTGAGTGTATTTAGTCTATAATGGTGTTTCAAACAAAGCTGAGGGTATTTAGTCTATAATGGTGTTTAAAACAGAGCTGATTAGATTTAGTCCATAATGGTGTTTCAAACAGTGCTGAGGGTATTTACTCTATATGGTGTTTCAAACAGTGCTGAGGGTATTTACTCTATATTGGTGTTTCAAACAGTGCTGATTATATTTAGTCTATAATGGTGTTTCAAACAGAGCTGATTATATTTAGTCTATAATGGTGTTTCAAACAGTGCTGAGTGTATTTAGTCTATAATGGTGTTTCAAACAGAGCTGATTAGATTTAGTCTATAATGGTGTTTCAAACGGTGCTGAGGGTATTTAGTCTATAATGGTGTTTCAAACAGTGCTGATTATATTTAGTCTATAATGGTGTTTCAAACAGAGCTGATTATATTTAGTCTATAATGGTGTTTCAAACAGTGCTGAGGGTATTTACTCTATAATGGTGTTTCAAACAGTGCTGATTATATTTAGTATATAATGGTGTTTCAAACAGTGCTGATTATATTTAGTCTGTAATGGTCTTTCAAACAGAGCTGATTAGATTTAGTCCATATGTCACGGTTTACTTAGCCAGAACCCAGAAGCAGACCAGGACAAGGTACGTTGAGACAAAGGTGAGTGTTTATTAATAGATTCCGAGTGAGGCTGAATAATCCAGGGAACAGAGCGGGTGGCGTGGATGGGTTGTTGAGGGTGCAGTGGTTGGTCCGGTACTGGCTCGGCAGCCGCCGACCATCAGGCAGAGGTTGGGTGAAGGTTCCGGGTGAGAGACTGCAGACAGAACAAAACGGAGGTCAGTACACAGCAAGTCAAAAAGGTGCAAAACAACAAAACTAACACTAATGGCTCAGAGACTGATACGCTGACAAACATACTGTTCATGGCTAACGATCCGGCAGGAACTGGATGTTGGGCCAGAGCCTAAGAAGGGTGATGATCAGGACCAGGTGTGCAGATTGCTGATGGGATGCAGGTGCGGAAAACAAGAGCGCTCCCGGAGCGTTCCCGAACCCTCGGGAAACTGGAGATTACGAACAGGAACACTAGTCACCAGACAGGACCCGACTCAGACAGCCGGGATCGTTACAGTACCCCCTTCCGACGAACGCCACCGGGCGGACTCCCGGAGCGCCAGGATGGAGGCGGTAGAAGTCACTGATGAGGTCCGCATCTAGGACCTGTCGCCCGCGAATCCAACTCCTCTCCTCAGGGCCATACCCTCCCAGTCCACGAGATACTGGAAACCCCGGCCCCGCCGTCTGGAATCCATGATGCGGCCACCGTGTAGGCAGGACCACCTCCGATCATCCGAGGAGGAGGAGGAGGAGGCGGAGGAGGCAACAGAGGACTGAGGAAGACAGGCTTGAGGCAGGAGACATGAAAGGTGGGATGGACTCTGAGCGTCCTCGGTAGTTTGAGTCGAACTGCCACTGGATTGATCACCTTCTCCACCACAAACGGACCAATGAACTTCGGTAACAACTTCCTAGACTCAGTCCGTAACGGAAGATCCCGTGTGGCCAACCAAACCCTATCTCCGATGGTATAGGTGGGAGCGGGGATCGGCGACGATTCGCCTGGAGCTGATACCGGTCCGAAACTCTAAGGAGTGCCTTTCTGGCCCGATGCCAGGTCCGGTGGCAACGACGAATATGGGCCTGAACAGAAGGCACTGAGAGCTCCTTCTCCTGAGAAGGAAACAGGGGAGGTTGGTAGCCATACAGGCACTGGAAGGGAGACATCCCAGTGGCAGATGTAGGAAGAGTATTGTGGGCATACTCAACCCAAGGCAACTGAGAGACCCAGGAGGTGGGGTTGGAAGAGACCAGACAGCGTAGCGTGGATTCCATCTTCTGGTTGGCTCTCTCCGCCTGACCATTGGATTGGGGGTGAAAACCAGATGTGAGACTGACTGTAGCTCCAATGGCCAAACAGAAGGACTTCCAGACAGCAGAGGTAAACTGAGGGCCACGGTCGGAAACGATATCACTGGGCAAACCGTGGACCCTGAAAACCTCCTAACCAGGATCTCGGACGTCTCCCGAGGCAGAGGGAAGCTTGGCAATAGGCACAAAGTGGGCGAACTTGCTGAATCTGTCCACGATAGTCAGAACGACCGTGTTCCCCTCAGAAGCGGGCAACCCAGTGACGAAGTCCAGGGGCCAGATGCGACCATGGTCGGCGGGGAATAGGAAGGGGGTGAAGTAGTCCAGAGCTGGGCCGATTGGTACTCTTATTCTGCGCACACACTGGACAGGCAGCAACAAAACCCCGAGTATCCTCGGCCATGGCAGGCCACCAAAAACGTCTGCGAAGAAACGCCATTGTCCGAGCCACGCCAGGGTGACAAGCCATCTTGCTGGCGTGGGACCATTTGAGGACAGCAGGGCCGAACCGACTCAGGCACAAACAACCGACCGGGTGGACCGTTACCGGGACCGGCCCTGAGTCCGAAGGGCCGCCAGCACCTCCTCCTCAATCTTCCACTAACTGCTCCCCACGACGCAGTTCCGGGGGAGGATTGTCTCGGTCTTGGACCCACTCTCCTCCGTCTTGGAGAACATCCGGGACAAGGCGTCCGCCTTGCCGTTCTTAGATCCAGGTCGGAACGTCAGGGCAAACTTGAATCGTCCGAAAAACAACGCCCACCTGGCCTGACGGGAGTTGAGACGTTTAGCCGATTGCACGTAAGCAAGATTCTTGTGGTCAGTCCAGACAATAAACGGTTGCTCCGCCCCTCCAACCAGTGGCGCCACTCCTCCAAGGCAAGTTTCACCGCGAGAAGCTCCCGGTTACCCACATCGTAGATTCCTCTCCGCAGGCGAAAGGCGGCAGAGTAGTAGGCGCAGGGATGGAGTTTACTGTCCGTGGAGCATCGCTGCGACAGGATGGCGCCAACTCCCACATCAGACGCGTCTCACTTCAACGACGAACTGACGGGCCGTGTCGGTTGAGAGAGAATCGGTGCGTTGGTGAATCGCCTCTTCAAATCCAGAAACGCTTCGATCCGCCTCCGGATTCCACTTGAAGGTCCTGATACTGGAAGTCAAGGCAGTTAACGGAGCGGCCACACGGCTGTAATCCCGGATGAATCTGCGGTAGAAATTCGCAAACCCCAAAAATCTCTGGAGTTGCAATCTCGCACCGGGCTGGGCCCATTCCAGAACCGCTCTAACCTTCTCCTGGTCCATCCCTAATCTCTCCCCTGGAGATGATGTACCCGAGAAAGGATGTCGTGGTGGGCGTGAAACTCGCACTTCTCGGCCTTCACGAACAGGCGATTCTCCAACAATCGCTGCAGAACCTGCCGGACATGCTGGACGTGGTCGGGAAGGTTCCTTCGAGAAGATCAGAATGTCATCCAGGTAAACAAACACAAAGAGACCGATCATATCTCTCAGGACGTCGTTCACCATACTCTGGAATACCGCTGAGCATTGGTCAGTCCAAACGGCATCACCTGATACTCGAGTGACCCATCGGTGTATTGAAACCCGTCAACCACTCGTCCCCTCTCTGATCCGGACCAGGTGATACGATTGCGTAGGGTCTAGCTTGGTGAACACCGTAGCACCCTGTAAGGAGTCGAAGGCAGAACTCATCAAGGGCAGGGGATACTTGTTCTTGACCGTGATGTCATTCAACCCCCGATAATCAATACACGGTCGAAGAGAGCCATCCTTCTTCCCCACAAAGAAGAATCCTGCCCCCAGGGGGTGATGACGAGGGACGAAACGAGACCAGCAGCTAGGGACTCCTTGATGTAGGTCTCCAACGCCTCACGTTCAGGTCGGGAGATACTGTATAACCTTCCCTTGGGGTAGACAGCTCCAGGGACCAGGTTGATGGCACAATCATATGGTCGGTGGGGAGGGAGTGACAGAGCCTTCTGCTTACTGAAAACTTCCCCCAAATCGTGATATGTCTCGGGGAACCAGGGACAAATCTAGGGGTTTAGCCTCAATCACCTGACTGGGAACCGAATGAGGGGCAGGCAGTCTTGAGACAGTTAGCATGACAATCAAGGCTCCAACTCGTTACCTTGCCCGTCACCCAATCGAACGTGGGATTGTGTTCCTTCAGCCAGGGGTATCCAAGGACCAGAGGAACATGGGAAGACGGCAGAATGAAGAATGAAATCATCTCAGAATGATTCCCCGACAACCGCATCTTAACCGGTTCAGTCCTCATCGTGATACGTGCCGAGACTACTGCCGTTCAGAGTGGTCGCTTCAATGGCTTCCGGCAATTGCTCCTTGGAAAGCCCCAGCTGTTCCACCAACTCGGCATCAAGAAAGCTTCCATCGGCACCTGAATCGACAAAAGCGTTAAGCGCTAAGCTCTGATTCCTGTTCACAAGGGTAGCCGGGAAACGGGGTCTGACAGAGGTACTGAGAGGTTGAAACTGGCTCAGCTAAAAGTCCTCCCAACTTTAGCGAGCCGGGCAGTTTGACGACCGCCGGGAACAAGTGGAGATGTAATGTCCCGAGCTACCACAGTAGAGGCAGCAGTTGGTCTTACGTCTATGTTGACGCTCCTCCTTGGTTAACCCGTGCCGCCCCACTTGCATGGGTTCAGAATCGGGATAGAGGACCTCTCCACTAATCCATTGTGGTGGAGAATGATCGACGTGTTCTGGTCCACCACCCGACCCGACTGGGAACTGAGAAGCTGATCGATTGGACGGACCCCATTGCTTCTCCCTCCTTCGCTCTCGGACTCGATTATCCACCCCGAATAGACAAAGCTACCAAGCTGTCCAGGTCACTAGGCTCCGGATAGGAGATCAACTCATCCTTGAGCTGCTCCGACAGACCCTGGTAAAGGCCAGCTTGCAGAGACTCCTCGTTCCACCCACTCTCCACAGCCAACGTCTTGAACTCGATCACGAAGTCGGCCACGCTGCGAGTTCCTTGGCGAAGCGAACAGGCGCCTAGCTGCGTCCCTCCCTCGGACGGAATGGTCGAAGAGCTTCCTCATCTCGGCCGTGAACCCCTGGTATGAAGCCATGCAGGGATCCTGTCGTTCCCAAACGGCTGAAGCCCACTCCAGCGCTCGACCACGCAGCAACTCAATCACAAAGGCTATCCTAGCCTTGTCTGTCGGCATAAGAGTAGGGCTGTAGATCGAACACTAGTCCACACTGCATAAGGAAGGAACGGCATCTTCCCAGCTCCCCCTCATATTTATCCGGCGTCGGAACCTTGGGCTCACGGATGGACACAGCTTCAGAAGCGGCAGGCGAGATGGGTGAAACCGGTAGTGGATCCTCCACCGGACACTTGCGTTGGTTCTGGACCTCCGTCAGACCGGTAGAAAGGTTCAACTGACAACGCGATCTCCTGTAGTACCATGCTATGATGGCCCAACATCTTCTCCTGCTGGGTAATAGCATGGCGAACAGAGTCCAGGTCCGCTCGGGTTCATTACTGGCCGGATCGTTCTGTCACGGTTTACTTAGCCCAGAACCCAGAAGCAGACCAGGACAAGGTACGTTTGAGACAAAGGTAGTGTTTATTAATAGATTCCGGTGAGGCTGAATAATCCAGGGAACAGAGCGGGTGGCGTGGATGGGTTGTTGAGGGTGCAGTGGTTGGTCCGGTACTGGCTCGGCAGCCGCCGACCATCAGGCAGAGGTTGGGTGAAGGTTCCGGGTGAGAGACTGCAGACAGAACAAAAGCGGAGGTCAGTACACAGCTAAGTCAAAAAGGTGCAAAACAACAAAACTAACACTAATGGCTCAGAGACTGATACGCTGACAAACATACTGTTCATGGCTCGATCACGGCAGGAACTGGATGTTGGGCCAGAGCCTAAGAAGGGTGATGATCAGGACCAGGTGTGCAGATTGCTGATGGGATGCAGGTGCGGAAAACAAGAGCGCTCCCCGGAGCGTTCCCGAACCCTCGGGAAACTGGAGATTACGAACAGGAACACTAGTCACCAGACAGGACCCGACTCAGACAGCCGGGATCGTTACACCATAATGGTGTTTCAAACAGTGCTGAGTGTATTTAGTCTATAATGGTGTTTCAAACAGAGCTGATTATATTTAGTCTATTA
>NW_025535883.1:67500-72500 GCF_020615455.1 Coregonus clupeaformis | reverse complement strand
AAGAGAGATCAGGGTCAAGAGTAACACCGAGGTCCTTCACAGTTTTATTTGGAGACGACTTTACAACCATCTAGATGAATCGTCAGATTTAACAGAAGATCTCTTTGTTTCTTGGGACCCAGTAGAACAAGCATCTCTGTTTGTGTCCGAGTTTAAAAGTAAAGATTTTCAGATCCAATTCCTTATGTCTCGAAACACAGGCTTCTAGCGAGGGCAATTTTGGGGCTTCCTGCATGTTTCATTGAAATGTACAGCTGTGTGTCATCCGTATAGCAGTGAAAAGTTAACATTATGTTTTTGGAATAACATCCCCAAGAGGTAAAATATATAGTGAAAACAATAGTGGTCCTAACGGAACCTTCTGAGGAACACCGAAAGTACCAGTTGATTTGTCGGAGGACAGACCATTCACAGAGACAAACTGATATCTTTCCGACAGGTAGGATCTAAACAAGCCAGAACTTGTCCGTGAGACCAATTTGGGTTTCAGTCTCCAAAAGAATGTGGTGATCGATGGTGTCAAAGGCAGCACTAAGGTCTAGTAGCACGAGGACAGATGTCAGAGCCTCGGTCTGAACGCCATTAAAAGGTCATTTACCACCTTCACAAGTGCAGTCTCAGTGCTAAGGATGGGGTTCTAAAACCAGACTGAAGCATTTCGGTATACATTGTTTGTCTTCAGAAAGGCGTAAAAGTTGATACGCGTAACAGCTTTTTCTAAAATTTTTAGAGGAATGGAAGATTTCGATATGAAGCCGAGCAGTTTTTTATATTTTCCGGGTCAAGGTTTGGCTTTTTCAAGAAGAGCTTTATCACGCCACTTTTAGTGAGTTTGGTACACATCCGGTGGATAGAGAGCTGTTTATTATGTTCAACATAGGAGGGCCAAGCACAGGAAGCAGCTCCTTCAGCAGTTTAGTAGGAATAGGATCCAGTATGCAGCTTGAAGGTTTAGAGGCCATGATTATTTTCATCATTGTGTCAAGAGATATAGTACTAAACACTTAAGTGTCTCTCCCGATCCCAGGCCCTGCCGAACGTGCAGATCCAGGACAGCTAAGCCTCTGGAGGAATACGAGATTCAAAGAGGAGTCCGTAATTTGCTTTCTAATGGTCATGATCTTTTCCTCAAAGAAGTTCATGAATTTATCACTGCTGAAGTGAAAGCCATCCTCTCTTGGGGAATGCTGCTTTTTAGTTAGCTTTCCAACAGTATTTGTTGCGATTGCAAATGTAATAAAATGGTGGTCCGATAGTCCAGGATTTTGTGGAAAAACATTAAGATCTACAACATTTATTCCATGGGACAAAACTAGGTCCAGAGTATGACTGTGGCAGTGAGTAGGTCCAGAGACATGTTGGACAAAACCCACTGAGTCGATAATGGCTCCGAAAGACTTTTGGAGTGGGTCTGTGGACTTCTCCATGTGAATATTAAAATCACCAAAAATTAGAATATGATCTGCTATGACTACAAGGTCTGATAGGAATTCAGGAAACTCAGAGAGGAACGCTGTATATGGCCCAGGAGGCCTGTAAACAGTAGCTATAAAAGTGATTGAGTAGGCTGCATAGATTTCATGACTAGAAGCTCAAAAGATGAAAACGTCATTTTTTTTTGTAAATTGAAATTTGCTATCGTAAATGTTAAGCAACACCTCCGCCTTTACTGTGGGATGCTACGGGGAATATGTCACTAGGAACTCAGGAATGTCAGCCCATGATGGATCATTAGCTTATCCTTTCACACATCTAGATGGCCGGGCGGGGTGGGTGTGGAGCCAGAGACAGCAGGAGTTCAAACTTGTAGAAATAAGTTCCTACATTTGAATATAAAAATGGATTTTTATCAAACAAAACTATGCTACATTTTATCTCTGAGACCCTTAGGATGACAAATCAGAGCAAGATTACTGAATGTAAGTACATTATTTACCTTCAGAGGTGAATGTATCAAACCAGTCTTGCCGTGATAAGTTTGTTGCTTTGTTGTTGTGCACTCCTTCCTCAAACAATAGCATGGTATTTTTTTCACTGTAATGCTACTGTAAATTGACAGTGCAGTTAGATTAACAAGAATGTAAGCTTTTCGCCCATATTAGACATGTCTATGTCCTGGAAAGTTGGCTGTTACTGACAACAGTCATGCTAATCACATTAGCGTGACGTTAGCTCAACGCTCCGTATCACGGGACACCGATCCCGTAGAGGATTAAATATATTCATTTGTCACCTAATAATTGATTAAAACACACTGTTTGGCAATGAAGGTCTACAGTAGCCTCAACAGCACTCTGTAGGGTAGCACCATGGTGTAGCCGGAGGATGGCTAGTTTCCGTCCTCCGCTGGGTACATTGACTTCAATACAATACCTAGGAGGCTCGTGGTTCCCTACTCCCTTCCTTAGACTTACACAGTGATTATGACAACATCCGGAGGACGTCCTCCAACTGATCAGAGCTCTTGTAGCATGAACTGACATGTTGTCCACCCAATCAAAGTATCAGAGAATGAATCTCATACTGAAAGCATAAGCTACAGCTAGCTAGCACTGCAGTGCATAACATGTGGTGAGTAGTTGACTCAAAGAGAGAGAAAGACAATAGTTGAACAGTTTTGAACAAAATAATTTCTTCAAAAATGAAGGAGTAGCAAGAGAGAGAGAGAGAGAGAGAGAGAAAGAGCTAGCTATATTTCCCATTTTTTCACTTTCACTTACATAGCGAGCAAATGCATCTAGCTAGTTTAGCCTACTAAAACACCCGGCTCAAATAGCTGGCTATGGCTACCCAACACTGGAACTCTTACAAGTCAAGGTAAGCTTTTGGTTTTATTACTTTATTGAACCACCGTGTAACTGCTAAACTGCTTGCTAACTGTACACTGTACTGCAGGGGTTCTCAACTGGTGATTTTACTTTGAACCCCCCCAAGTTTTCTGAGCAAAATAAATAACATATATTTTTTAATTGGTGTACATAAACGACTGTACAAAACCCCAGTAAATCAGCTCCAAGTGATTTTAATTTTGGAAATCTGCTCCAAAGTATTCCCACGTATAATATAGAGATATATGTGATCGTATACAAATGTAAGCAAGGTTTGAAATGATTATGTTTTAATAAAATGGCCTTCTTCATTGTCAATTTGCCGTCTACACATTTTTTGAAATTATATTCTGGCTTCCTGACCATCCGCTCAAGAAAAAATTGTCCCGCCGCTGAAACTAGTTGATGATACCTGCTGTAATGCATGATTGTAGCGGGTTTACTAACACATTAGTTCTAGTAGCAATGTTGACTTGACGTTAGCTAATATGGTGACCACGACGTAGCGGTTAGCGGTTATGATATGAAGGTTTGGCTTGAAAAGGCATTTTTTGCCTGGTCACAGACAGCTGATGTGTTGTGAAGTCCACAAGCGAAGGGAAAAGGTGAGAGGAGGAGAGTGCATAGACAAGAGAAGGAATTACCCAACCATCAAAGTGATCATGCTGTTTGTATGTGGCTGCTGTGAAAGTGAACTGTGTAACAGCGTGTGATCAAGGGGGTGTATTCATTCCGCCGATTCTGTTGAAAAACATTTCTTAAATGGAAGTAAACGGAACGAATGGGGATAAACGCATCTTGAATTTGTCCATAGAAACTGTTGTTTGCAACTGTTGGACTAATGAATACACCCTAGATCAGCTAGATGCAGGCAAGATTGTGCACTGCGGTATTGAATATGTCACTGTCTTTCACCTTGATTACTCAAATTTCTCTTGACCTGTGCACCTATGTTGTAAACTTTCATTCATAAGCTAGATTTTAGCAACCCCATGATGCGTATAAGGAAAATGTGAGTATCATTTAGTAGCCTAAACCTATCAATGTTACATTGAGCTGGGTGAATGGAATATGAATGACAGTCATCCAATAGAAATAAGGCCACGCTCATAAAAACATATGATCGTCCTCAGAGAGCGAGAGAGCGAGAGAGAGAGAGAGAGAGAGAGAGTGAGACAGAGACAGAGACAGAGACAGAGAGAGAGAGAGAGAGAGAGAGAGAGAGAGAGAGAGAGAGAGAACAGAGAGACAGAGAGAGAGAGAGAGAGAGAGCGGGAGAGAGAGAGAGAGAGAGAGAGAGAGAGAGAGAGATAGAGAGAGAGAGAGAGAGAGAGAGAGAGAGGGAGAGAGAGACAGAGAGACAGAGAGGAGACAGAGAGACAGAGAGAGAGAGAGAGAGACAGAGAGAGAGAGAGAGAGAGAGAGAGAGAGAGAGAGAGAGAGAGAGAGAGAGAGAGAGAGAGAGAGAGAGAGAGTAGAGAGAGAGAGAGAGAGAGAGAGAGAGAGAGAGAGAGAGAGACAGAGAGAGACAGAGAGAGAGAGAGAGAGAGCAGAGAGAGAGAACAGAGAGAGAGAGAGAGAGAGAGAGAGAGAGAGAGAGAGAGAGAGAGAGAGAGAGAGAGAGAGAGAGAGAGAGAGAGAGAGAGAGAGAGAGAGAGAGAGAGAGAGAGAGAGAGAGAGAGAGAGAGAGAGAGAGAGAGAGACGTCCATATATACTGTATATTGCTCATAGCTAAAATAACTGTGATTTATTATTCTTCCAATCACACTCATAAGCCCGTTATGAGGCTGGCATTATAAATCCATGAAACATGAAGATCAGGGTGAAGACATAAAGCTCAGTACAGAAGGCCAGATAACCCTGTGTTGAACACCACACTCTTTTCTTTAAATATAACAACAGTGATCTCAAAACCACAAGAGACGAAGCCAGAAATAGTATATTATTAAAGCTGTTGCCTTTATAGTTCTCCTTTCTGTTACAGATGGGTGTAGTGATTGATATTTTTGTTGTTGTTCTTGTCAGGCGAGAAAAAGGGAGGGCCGTCATCAACATTACGTTACACTGCAAAAACAGAATGAAGTCTCCCTGGCATTTGGACTGCCTCAAAAAATAAATGAACATGTGTTCAATTAATCTCAATCTCCATGGAGATGGAAAAAAAAAAGAAA
>NW_025535883.1:40000-62500 GCF_020615455.1 Coregonus clupeaformis | reverse complement strand
AGTACACAATATATACAAAAGTATGTGGGCACCCCTTCAAATGAGTGGATTTGGCTATTTCAGCCACGCCCGTTGCTGACAGGTGTATAAAATTGAGCGAACAGCCATGCAATCTCCATAGACAAACATTGGGAGTAGAATGGCCCGTACTGAAGAGCTCAGTGACTTTCAACGTGGCACCGTCATAGGAGGCCACCTTTCCAACAAGTCAGTTCGTCAAATTTCTGCCCTGCTAGAGCTGCCCCGGTCAACTGTAAGTGCTGTTATTGTGAAAGTGGAAAAGTCAAGACGCAACAACGGCTCAGCCACACAAGCTCACAGAATGGGACCGCCGAGTGCTGAAATGCGTAGCGCGTAAAAATAATCTGTCCTCGGTTGCAACACTCACTAACTCACACTGTCACCAGCAAAGGACCATCACACCTCCTCCTCCATGCTTCATGTGGGAACCATACATGTAGAGATCATCCGTTCACCTACTCTGCGTTTCACAAAGACACGGCGGTTGGAACCAAAAATCTCAAATTTGGACTCATCATACCAAAGGACAGATTTCCATCGGTCTGAGGTCCATTGCTCGTGTTTCTTGGCCCAAGCAAGTATCTTCTTATTATTGGTGTCCTTTAGTAGTGGTTTCTTTGCAGCAATTCGACCATGAAGGACTGATTCACACAGTCTCCTCTGAACAGTTGATGTTGAGATGTCTGTTACTTGAACTCTGTGAAGCATTTGTTTCGGCTGCAATCTGAGGCTGGTAACTCTAATGAACTTATCCTCTGCAGCAGAGGTAACTCTGGGTCTTCCTTTCCTGTGGCGGTCCTCATGAGAGCCAGTTTCAGCATAGCGTTGATGGTTTTTGCGACTGCAGTTGAAGAAACGTTCAAAGTTCTTGACATTTTCCGTATTGACTGACCTTCATGTCTTAAAGTAATGATGGACTGTCATTTCTCTTTGCTTATTTGAGCTGTTCTTGCCATAATATGGACTTGGTCTTTTACCAAATAGGGCTATCTTCTGTATACCACCCCTACCTTGTCACACACAACTGATTGGCACAAACGCATTAAGAAGGAAATAAATTCCACAAATTAACTTTTAAGAAGGCACACCTGTTAATTGAAATGCATTCCAGGTGACTACCTCGTGAATCTGGTTGAGAGAATGCCAAGAGTGTTGCCCTAGCTGTCATCAAGGCAAAGGGTGCCTACTTTGAAGAATCTCAAATATAAAATACATTTTGATTTGTTTAACACTTTTTTGGTTACTACATGATTCCATATGTGTTATTTCATAGTTTTGATGTCTTCACTATTATTCTACAATGTAGAAAATAGTACAAATAAAGAAAAAACCTTGAGTTGAGTAGGTGTGTCCAAACTTTTGACTGGTACAGTAAATCCGCATTCCAAATGACATATTATTCCCTGTATAGGCTGTTTAAACAGGCAGCCCAATTCTGACATTTTTTTCTTCTCACTAATTGGTCTTTAGACCAATCAGATCAGCTCTGAAAAAGATCTGATGTGAAAAGATCTGATGTGATTGGTCAAAAGACCAGTTAGTGGGGAAAAAAATATCAGAATTGGGCTGCTTGTGTAAACACATACATAGTGCACTATTTTTTGACCAGGGCCCATAGGGCACTTATGTAGGGAATAGGGTGTCATTTGGGACTCAAGCTGAAACTAGCATTGATCCAAGTGTTGCTTCTCGCGTTCAGAGACTTGTTGGTTGTTAACCTGTTGGCTGATCAAACATTCTAATGAAAGCCACTTCCTTTCCCCTTCTCGCCCCCCCTCTATTCATCTCCGCTCCATGATGTGATTAATATGTGATTACAGGGGCGGTCCCGTATTGATCTTACTCAATGACTCGGTGCCACTGACTGAACACAGGCCCTATTGGATATTCCATCAGGAAAATCACACTTTCTTTCTCTGTCGTGTTTTGGACATAAGAGTAGACACAGATCAACATGCGAGCACACGCTGGCGGACTAACCATCCTTACATCATCACCGTCACCATCACGCCGCTGGCGGACTAACCATTAAGCCTCGGGCCTTACATCATCAGGGGGCCTCATGAGCTGAGCATAAAACAAAATACATCATAATAATAATAATAATAAACATTTTCTCTTCTTGAGGCCCCCTTATGATCCACTCGAGATATAGTAAATACATTATAAAAGCATTAAGGCAAAGAGAGCCCCAGCTCCGCTAAAACCATTGACAAATGCCTGCCGTTCTCAAGGTAATGTTAAATAAATGTGAACTATTCGGTTGTGACATCATCACCTCTTGAAGAGCACATACTCAGAGCTACACATTTCAGCTTATTCCATACAAAACAATTGCGCACATTTAGCTCCATCGTCAGTTATACAGCAAGTAACTGCATGCTTTTCATGATCAGGAAACAGCAATGTGATCATGTAATTTCAGATACGTGAGTGATATAAAATAAAAGTGAACTATACCTGACAGGTATGAGTGGTTTAGGTTAATTTCCCATGCTTTGTGGACTCTGCCTGTCAAGCAGCAGAAGGGTGCATTTGCCGACATACTGTTAGCTGGTAATGTTTACTTTGCAAGCTACCGGTAGAAAGATTTATTACATTTGGCTAAACATAGTGGTAAGTAGAACTAATGTACTTTTTTGTCCAACCAACGCAAGCCTACCTAGCGGAGTTAGCTAACATCCCCTACCAACGCAGGCCTACCTAGCGAAGTAAGCTAACATCCCCTACCAACGCAGGCCTACCTAGCGAAGTTAGCCAACATCCTTGACCAATGTAGGCCTACCTAGCGAAGTTAGCTAACATCCCCTACCAACACAGGCCTACCTAGCGAAGTTAGCTAACATCCCCTACCAACGCAGGCCTACCTAGCGGAGTTAGCTAACATCCCCTACCAACATAGGCCTACCTAGCAAAGTTAGCTAACATCCCCTACCAACGCAGGCCTACCTAGCGAAGTAAGCTAACATTCCCTACCAACGCAGGCCTACCTAGCGAAGTTAGCCAACATCCTTGACCAATGTAGGCCTACCTAGCGAAGTTAGCTATCATCCCCTACCAACACAGGCCTACCTAGAGAAGATAGCTAACATCCCCTACCAACGTAGGCCTACCTAGCGAAGTTAGCTAACATCCCCTACCAAACGCAGGCCTACCTAGCGGAGTTAGCTAACATCCCCTACTAACATAGGACTACCTAGCAAAGTTAGCTAACATCCCCTACCAACGTAGGCCTACCTAGCGAAGTTAGCTAACAACCCCTTTTCAACATTGTTTTAAAGTGTTTAATCACGATTGCTGCTGACAGACATGATAGGCTACATTGATTGTTGGACCACGTCAAATTGGCTAGCTAGCTAATAACAGATCACATCAATACGGCTAGTTAACAAGCTAGCTAGCTAATAACAGATCAGTCATTGTCGCTAGTTATCAAGCTAACTTTCAGGGGATAAACTAGATGGCTATATACAAATATTGTTTGATTTGCTTTCCATCTATAGTGGAGATGACAGTAGTCCGACTGACAACTTTACCAGGACGAGAGCTTGCTGATGTCAAGCTCTTTCCAAAAAGCCTAATCTCTGATGAAGCAAACTAAAATGATGTTGTTTGCTCAACTAATTACATGCCAAACAGATAGGTACCTTCACGTACAGTGAGGAAAAAAAGTATTTAGTCAGCCACCAATTGTGCATGTTCTCCCACTTAAAAAGATGAGAGAGGCCTGTAATTTTCATCATAGGTACACATCAACTATGACAGACAAAATGAGAAAAAAAATTCCAGAAAATCACATTGTAGGATTTTTAATGAATTTATTTGCAAATTATGGTGGAAAATAAGTATTTGGTCAATAACGAAAGTTTATCAATACTTTGTTTTATACCCTTTGTTGGCAATGACACAGGTCAAACGTTTTCTGTAAGTCTTCACAAGGTTTTCACACACTGTTGCTGGTATTTTGGCCCATTCCTCCATGCAGATCTCCTCTAGAGCAGTGATGTTTTGGGGCTGTCGCTGGGCAACACGGACTTTCAACTCCCTCCAAAGATATTCTATGGGGTTGAGATCTGGAGACTGGCTGGGCCACTCCAGGACCTTGAAATGCTTCTTACGAAGCCACTCCTTCGTTGCCCGGGCGGTGTGTTTGGGATCATTGTCATGCTGAAAGACCCAGCCACGTTTCATATTCAATGCCCTTGCTGATGGAAGGAGGCTTTCACTCAAAATCTCACGATACATGGCCCTATTCATTCTTTTCTTTACACGGATCAGTCGTCCTGGTCCCTTTGCAGAAAAACAGCCCCAAAGCATGATGTTTCCACCCCCATGCTTCACAGTAGGTATGGTGTTCTTTGGATGCAACTCAGCATTCTTTGTCCTCCAAACACGACGAGTTGAGTTTTTACCAAAAAGTTCTATTTTGGTTTCATCTGACCATATGACATTCTCCCAATCCTCTTCTGGATCATCCAAATGCACTCTAGCAAACTTCAGACGGGCCTGGACATGTACTGGCTTAGGCAGGGGGACACGTCTGGCACTGCAGGATTTGAGTCCCTGGCGGCGTAGTGTGTTACTGATGGTAGGCTTTGTTACTTTGGTCCCAGCTCTCTGCAGGTCATTCACTAGGGTCCCCCCGTGTGGTTCTGGGATTTTTGCTCACCGTTCTTGTGATCATTTTGACCCCACGGGTGAGATCTTGCGTGGAGCCCCAGATCGAGGGAGATTATCAGTGGTCTTGTGTGTCTTCCATTTCCTAATAATTGCTCCCACAGTTGATTTCTTCAAACCAAGCTGCTTACCTATTGCAGATTCAGTCTTCCCAGCCTGGTGCAGGTCTACAATTTTGTTTCTGGTGTCCTTTGACAGCTCTTTGGTCTTGGCCATAGTGGAGTTTGGAGTGTGACTGTTTGAGGTTGTGGACAAGTGTCTTTTATACTGATAACAAGTTCAAACAGGTGCCATTAATACAGGTAACGAGTGGAGGACAGAGGAGCCTCTTAAAGAAGAAGTTACAGGTCTGTGAGAGCCAGAAATCTTGCTTGTTTGTAGGTGACCAAATACTTATTTTACACCATAATTTGCAAATAACTTCATTAAAAATCCTACAATGTGATTTTCTGGAGAATAAAAATCTCAATTTGTCTGTCATAGTTGACGTGTACCTATGATGAAAATTACAGGCCTCTCTCATCTTTTTAAGTGGGAGAACTTGCACAATTGGTGGCTGACTAAATACTTTTTTTCCCCACTGTATCTGAAATTACATGATCATTGATGTTTATTGATCATGAAAAGCATGCAGTTACTTGCTGTATAACTCTGATGATAGCGCTACATGTGGAATAATCGGAAATGTGTAGTTTTGACTAGGCTCTTCAAGAGTTGATATTAAAACCAAGTAGTCCTACAATTTATTTAACAACCCCTTGAAAACAGCACGTAGTTGTCAATTGTTTTAGCAGAACTGGAGGTCTCCTCGGCCCCCCAGCAGCCCAAATAGAAAGCTCTGAACCGTATTGTGACGTTTTATTGATAACGACCTATAGGGCATTTCCATGTAAAAAGGTATACAGGTAATTCCACCATTTTATGTTATTTTTTTATTCTGGCTTTCTTATGTCTGTCAGATATAGGACAGACACATACGTCCTTTTGATAACATGTTTGACTATGTATGAACCTGCTATTCAATGCGTTTCTATGGGCTGTTTAAGCAAATCATATGTTTTATATATATACCTACAGGGGTAGCTTCGTAGAAACCCTGCCCCAGGCCCTTACACTCCAGGGGGGACACAATACACATTTCTTTAGTAAGAAGACAAGTGCTGTTGATAATACTGCCGTCGTCGTGGAGACAGAGGACATTGTAAGGGTGTAGCCCATGTCTCTGATGCTGTCCGGCCCCAAAAAATATTATGGCGTGTCATGCTCTTTTTGGCCACACAGCATCAGATACATGTGCTACATATAGTAAGACAGAGGGGCGCTGTTGTTCGCTCGCTTGGATGTTTTTCTCCAGTGCAATAGTTTCAGCCACTTGCGAATTGAAGGAAAGATAGCGGGTGCACAGTGCACTGTTCGGATGTTTGAATTATTTTGCAGGAACGTGCGAAGGTAACCTACTTTCTGAAGTGATTTGTTTGACAATCAGATGAAAACATCATGACTGGTTGTGTTCATGGCACGTTAAAAAGGTAATACATGTTTACAGTTCAATTACATGTCTTTACTAGGAAGGGGAGGGCCTCAGACTGGCCTCTGCCTGGGGCCTCCAAATCACCAAGTCCACCCCTGAGCGCTCACAAACAGACCCACCCTCTTGGTAAGATGCGGAATAAGCTCTGCAAAACAATTAAGCCAGTCTCTCCCCAACCGGCAGATGGGTCTGGCTAAGACAAGTGTGGAACAGAGAGTGGGTTTAATGCTCATTAGATCTCTTCAAGATAAGCTCCCTAACAACAGACATTTTATTTCACTGCTTGGGAAAAGAGCTGCTGCATAGTTCTCTCTTTCTCTTCTGTTCTCTCCTCTCCTCTCCTCTTCTGTTCTCTCCTCTCCTCTCCTCTCCTCTCCTCTCCTCTCCTCTCCTCTCCTCTCCTCTCCTCTCCTCTCCTCTCCTCTCCTCTCCTCTCCTCTCCTCTCCTCTCTCTTCTCTTCTCTTCTCTTCTCTTCTCTTCTCTTCTCTTCTCTTCTCTTCTCTTCTCTTCTCTTCTCTTCTCTTCTTCTCTTCTCTTCTCTTCTCTTCTCTTCTCTTCTCTTCTCTTCTTCTCTTCTCTTCTCTTCTCTTTCTCTTCTCTTCTCTTCTCTTCTCTTCTCTTCTCTTCTCTTCTCTTCTCTTCTCTTCTCTTCTCTTCTCTTCTCTTCTCTTCTCTTCTTCTCTTCTCTTCTCTTCTCTTCTCTCTTCTCTTCTCTTTCTCTCTTCTTTTTCTCTTCTCTTCTCTTCTCTTCTCTCTCTTCTCTTCTCTTCTCTTCTCTTCTCTTCTCTTCTCTTCTCTTCTCTTCTCTTCTCTTCTCTTCTCCTCTTCTCTTCTCTTCTCTTCTCTTCTCTTCTCTTCTCTTCTCTTCTCTTCTCTTCTCTTCTCTTCTCTTCTCTCCTCTCCTCTCCTCTTCCTCTTCTTGTTATGAAGTTATAAGTAATAAGCAGGTCTGCCAAGTGACCATGAACTGATATCTGGTTAGAGAGGGATAGAGAGAGAAGGCCTAGGGAAGAACTGATATCTGGTTAGAGAGGGATAGAGAGAGAGAAGGCCTAGGGAAGAACTGATATCTGGTTAGAGAGGGATAGAGAGAGAAGGCCTAAGGAAGAACTGATATCTGGTTAGAGAGGGATAGAGAGAAGGCCTAGGGAAGAACTGATATCTGGTTAGAGAGGGATAGAGAGAAGGCCTAGGGAAGAACTGATATCTGGTTAGAGGGGGATAGAGAGAGAAGGCCTAGGGAAGAACTGATATCTGGTTAGAGAGGGACATAGAGAGAGAAGGCCTAGGGAAGAACTGATATCTGGTTAGAGAGGGACATAGAGAGAGAAGGCCCAGGGAAGAACTGATATCTGGTTAGAGAGGGATAGAGAGAGAAGGCCTAGGGAAGAACTGATATCTGGTTAGAGAGGGACATAGAGAGAGAAGGCCCAGGGAAGAACTGATATCTGGTTAGAGAGGGACATAGAGAGAGAAGGCCTAGGGAAGAACTGATATCTGGTTAGAGAGGGATATAGAGAGAGAAGGCCTAGGGAAGAACTGATATCTGGTTAGAGGGGGATAGAGAGAGAAGGCCTAGGGAAGAACTGATATCTGGTTAGAGAGGGACATAGAGAGAGAAGGCCCAGGGAAGAACTGATATCTGGTTAGAGAGGGATAGAGAGAGAAGGCCTAGGGAAGAACTGATATCTGGTTAGAGAGGGATAGAGAGAGAGAAGGCCTAGGGAAGAACTGATATCTGGTTAGAGGGGGATAGAGAGAGAAGGCCTAGGGAAGAACTGATATCTGGTTAGAGAGGGATAGAGAGAGAAGGCCTAGGGAAGAACTGATATCTGGTTAGAGAGGGATAGAGAGAGAAGGCCTAGGGAAGAACTGATATCTGGTTAGAGAGGGATGGAGCGAGAAGGCCTAGGGAGGAACTGATATCTGGTTAGAGAGGGAGAGAGAGGCCTAGTGAAGAACTGATATCTGGTTAGAGAAGGATAGAGAGAGAAGGCCTAGGGAAGAACTGATATCTGGTTAGAGAGGGATAGAGAGAAGGCCTAGGGAAGAACTGATGTCTGGTTAGAGAGGGACATAGAGAGAAGGCCTAGGGAAGAACTGATATCTGGTTAGAGAGGGATAGATAGAAGGCCTAGGGAAGAACTGATATCTGGTTAGAGAGGGATACAGAAAGAAGGCCTAGGGAAGAACTGATATCTGGTTAGCGAGGGATAGTGAGAGAAGGCCTAGGGAAGAACTGATATCTGGTTAGAGGGGGATAGAGAGAGAAGGCCTAGGGAAGAACTGATATCTGGTTAGAGGGGGATAGAGAGAGAAGGCCTAGTGAAGAACTGATATCTGGTTAGAGAGGAATAGAGAGAAGGCCTAGTGAAGAACTGATATCTGGTTAGAGAGGGAGAGAGAGAGAGGCCTAGGGAAGAACTGATATCTGGTTAGAGAGGGATAGAGAGAGAAGGCCTAGGGAAGAACTGATATCTTGTTAGAGAGGGATAGAGAGAGAAGGCCTAAGGAAGAACTGATATCTGGTTAGAGAGGGATAGAGAGAAGGCCTAGGGAAGAACTGATATCTGGTTAGAGGGGGATAGAGAGAGAAGGCCTAGGGAAGAACTGATATCTGGTTAGAGAGGGATAGAGAGATGGCCTAGGGAAGAACTGATATCTGGTTAGAGGGGGACAGAGAGAGAGAAGGCCTAGGGAAGAAGTGATATCTGGTTAGAGGGGGATAGAGAGAGAAGGCCTAGGGAAGAACTGATATCTGGTTAGAGGGGGATAGAGAGAGAAGGCCTAGGGAAGAACTGATATCTGGTTAGAGAGTGACATAGAGAGAGAGAAGGCCTAGGGAAGAACTGATATCTGGTTAGAGGGGGAAAGAGAGAGAAGGCCTAGGGAAGAACAGATATCTGGTTAGAGAGGGATAGAGAGAGAAGGCCTAGGGAAGAACTGATGTCTGGTTAGAGAGGGACATAGAGAGAGAAGGCCTAGGGAAGAACTGATATCTGGTTAGAGTTGGATAGAGAGAAGGCCTAGGGAAGAACTGATATCTGGTTAGAGGGGGATAGAGAGAGAGAAGGCCTAGGGAAGAACTGATATCTGGTTAGAGGGGGATAGAGAGAAGGCCTAGGGAAGAACTGATATCTGGTTAGAGAGTGACATAGAGAGAGAGAAGGCCTAGGGAAGAACTGATATCTGGTTAGAGGGGGAAAGAGAGAGAAGGCCTAGGGAAGAACTGATGTCTGGTTAGAGAGGGACATAGAGAGAGAAGGCCTAGGGAAGAACTGATATCTGGTTAGAGAGTGACATAGAGAGAGAGAAGGCCTAGGGAAGAACTGATATCTGGTTAGAGGGGGAAAGAGAGAGAAGGCCTAGGGAAGAACAGATATCTGGTTAGAGAGGGATAGAGAGAGAAGGCCTAGGGAAGAACTGATGTCTGGTTAGAGAGGGACATAGAGAGAGAAGGCCTAGGGAAGAACTGATATCTGGTTAGAGGGGGATAGAGAGAAGGCCTAGGGAAGAACTGATATCTGGTTAGAGGGGGATAGAGAGAAGGCCTAGGGAAGAACTGATATCTGGTTAGAGGGGGATAGAGAGAAGGCCTAGGGAAGAACTGATATCTGGTTAGAGGGGGATAGAGAGAAGGCCTAGGGAAGAACTGATATCTGGTTAGAGGGGGATAGAGAGAAGGCCTAGGGAAGAACAGATATCTGGTTAGAGGGGGATAGAGAGAAGGCCTAGGGAAGAACTGATATCTGGTTAGAGAGGGATAGAGAGAAGGCCTAGGGAAGAACTGATATCTGGTTAGAGGGGGATAGAGAGAGAAGGCCTAGGGAAGAACTGATATCTGGTTAGAGGGGGATAGAGAGAGAAGGCCTAGGGAAGAACTGATATCTGGTTAGAGGGGGATAGAGAGAAGGCCTAGGGAAGAACTGATATCTGGTTAGAGGGATAGAGAGAGAAGGCCTAGGGAAGAACTGATATCTGGTTAGAGAGGGACATAGAGAGAGAAGGCCTAGGGAAGAACTGATATCTGGTTAGAGAGGGACATAGAGAGAGAAGGCCCAGGGAAGAACTGATATCTGGTTAGAGGGGGAAAGAGAGAGAAGGCCTAGGGAAGAACAGATATCTGGTTAGAGAGGGATAGAGAGAGAAGGCCTAGGGAAGAACTGATGTCTGGTTAGAGAGGGACATAGAGAGAGAAGGCCTAGGGAAGAACTGATATCTGGTTAGAGAGTGACATAGAGAGAGAGAAGGCCTAGGGAAGAACTGATATCTGGTTAGAGAGGGATATAGAGAGAGAAGGCCTAGGGAAGAACTGATATCTGGTTAGAGGGGGAAAGAGAGAGAAGGCCTAGGGAAGAACTGATATCTGGTTAGAGAGTGACATAGAGAGAGAGAAGGCCTAGGGAAGAACTGATATCTGGTTAGAGGGGGAAAGAGAGAGAAGGCCTAGGGAAGAACATATATCTGGTTAGAGAGGGATAGAGAGAGAAGGCCTAGGGAAGAACTGATGTCTGGTTAGAGAGGGACATAGAGAGAGAAGGCCTAGGGAAGAACTGATATCTGGTTAGAGGGGGATAGAGAGAAGGCCTAGGGAAGAACAGATATCTGGTTAGAGGGGGATAGAGAGAAGGCCTAGGGAAGAACTGATATCTGGTTAGAGGGGGAAAGAGAGAGAAGGCCTAGGGAAGAACTGATATCTGGTTAGAGAGGAATAGAGAGAGAAGGCCTAGGGAAGAACTGATATCTGGTTAGAGAGGAATAGAGAGAGAAGGCCTAGGGAAGAACTGATATCTGGTTAGAGAGGAATAGAGAGAGAAGGCCTAGGGAAGAACTGATATCTGGTTAGAGAGGGATAGAGAGAGAAGGCCTAGGCAAGAACAGATGTCTGGTTAGAGAGGGATAGAGAGAGAAGGCCTAGGGAAGAACTGATATCTGGTTAGAAAGGGATGGAGAGAGAAGGCCCAGGGAAGAACTGATATCTGGTTAGAGAGGGACATAGAGAGAGAAGGCCTAGGGAAGAACTGATATCTGGTTAGAGAGGGATGGACGCGGCCCTCTAGAAGACAGGAGGATTAGAGCAGAAGGAGAGGAGGACAATGAAAACATTGCCATTATCAATGTATATTATTTAATTAACTTATGGTCTTGATCTACTGTGTCTATAGACAATCATATATAAGAGTCTAACAATCATGTTGATGAATAAGAGTCTAACAGTCATGTTGATGAATAAGAGTCTAACAGTCATGTTCTGTTAAAAGCTGGAGCTCGTTCAGTCTTTCACTTCTATTGAGAAACCTAAAGAGCTGCTGAACAAAATAAAGTGTTTATAGTAGTGATTACAGGACTTCCAGGAAAACAAAGTGTTTATAGTAGTGATTACAGGACTTCCAGGAAAACAAAGTGTTTATAGTAGTGATTACAGGACTTCCAGGAAAACAAAGTAATTACAGTAGAGATTCCAGGACTTCCAGGAAAACAAAGTGTTTATAGTAGTGATTACAGGACTTCCAGGAAAACAAAGTAATTACAGTAGTGATTACAGGACTTCCAGGAAAACAAAGTGTATATAGTAGTGATTACAGGACTTCCAGGAAAACAAAGTGTTTATAGTAGTGATTACAGGACTTCAAGGAAAACAACGTGTTGTGAATAATGTTTAATAGAGTATAATAGACAGCTCTTGATTAATAATGTTTTATATGTCAAAAATAAAATAACTGTCATTGAATTAACAATTGTTCTTGACAGACTAGACGTTGAGTAGTAGTTTAACTAGAGAACAACTTTCCATCGAGAAGTAGAAAATCTAATGGAATACAGCACACACACATACACACACACACACACACACACATACACACAAACACACACACACACACACACACACATACACACACACACACACACACACACACACACACACACACACACACACATACACACAAACAAACGCACACACAGACACACACACACACACACACACACACACACACACACACACACACACACACACACACACACACATACACACAAACAAACGCACACACAGACACACACACGAGGCTGGTGCGGCTGGTGGTTCTCCTCCTGTGCTTGGGTTAATTTTACAAATCAATATGTTTTGGGACTCGAGCCAAGTGATGTGATCCCGCTTTGGTTCTCTGCATTAGTGTGATCTTGAACTCCTGACCTGTCGTCTCCCTCGGGAGGGGAGCTCCAATTCCAGTGATTACTTTAGGTCACCTCCGTGAATTCATGTAGGTAAAGGTTTAGTCAGAGTGTAATAACACATACCTGCAGGGTTGTGTGCAGGGTAGGCAGGCAGGCAGTGAACACACATTTGCTCACACATATATATATATATATATATATATATATATATATGTACAGTACCGGTAAAATGTTTTACAACACCTACTCATTCCAGGGTTTTTCTTTATTTTTTTACTATTTTCTACATTGTAGAATAATAGTGAAGACATCAAAACTATGAAATAACACATATGGAATCATGTAGTAACCAAAAGTGTTAAATCAAAATAAGTTTTATATTTGAGATTCTTCAAATAGCCACCCCTTTGCCTTGATGACAGCTTTGCACACTCTTGGCATTCTCTCAACCAGCTTCATGAGGTAGTCACCTGGAATGCATTTCAATTAACAGGTGCGCCTTGTACTCTACTGAACGCAAGGACACACACACACAGGTAAAGAGAGAACAGGGAGGAAATATAGCTAAAATTCCTCCTCGCCATTCCTCACAGGTTCAGGAGGAAATATAGCTGAAATTCCTCCTCGCCATTCCTCACAGGTTCAGGAGGAAATACAGCTGAAATTCCTCCTCGCCATTCCTCACAGCTTCAGGGGGAAATATAGCTGAAATTCCTCCTCGCCATTCCTTACAGGTTCAGGAGGATATATAGCTGAAATTCCTCCTCGCCATTCCTCACAGCTTCAGGGGGAAATATAGCTGAAATTCCTCCTCGCCATTCCTCACAGGTTCAGGAGGAAATATAGCTGAAATTCCTCCTCGCCATTCCTCACAGCTTCAGGGGGAAATATAGCTGAAATTCCTCCTCGCCATTCCTCACAGGTTCAGGAGGAAATATAGCTGAAATTCCTCCTCGCCATTCCTCACAGCTTCAGGGGGAAAATATAGCTGAAATTCCTCCTCGCCATTCCTCACAGCTTCAGGGGAAATATAGCTGAAATTCCTCCTCGCCATTCCTCACAGGTTCAGGAGGAAATATAGCTGAAATTCCTCCTCGCCATTCCTCACAGCTTCAGGAGGAAATATAGCTGAAATTCCTCCTCGCCATTCCTCACAGCTTCAGGAGGAAATACAGCTGAAATTCCTCCTCGCCATTCCTCACAGCTTCAGGGGGAAATACAGCTGAAATTCCTCCTCGCCATTCCTCACAGCTTCAGGGGGAAATATAGCTGAAATTCCTCCTCGCCATTCCTCACAGGTTCAGGAGGAAATACAGCTGAAATTCCTCCTCGCCATTCCTCACAGCTTCAGGGGGAAATATAGCTGAAATTCCTCCTCGCCATTCCTCACAGGTTCAGGAGGAATATGCAGCACCTTTGTCTGTTCTAAGAAAACTAAAGCAAATGAAATTCTCACACATCACAGATAGTGGTTTCCGAAACCAATGTTTACCTATTTTAATTGTCTTTGTATTGACGTCACTAGTTGTATAAGGGGTCATTGCAACCGTACAACGTATCCTTCGTCTTAAGTGCTCTTGTCATTCCAGCTTGTTTTAGCACCTGCACTTTAAGAAGATTGTATATTTGGCTATTTCTACTTGAGCAAATAGATCGAGATTGCTGGCGGTGTTTATTCATACAAATAAACAATGATAGTGGCTTTTCACATTGACATTCATCCCCATGAAAACCTCAACAGGCAAATATTTGTAGTGAGATATATATAATTTCTTCCCCCCTGTGTGTGTGTGTGTGTGTGTGTGTAGCGCTGTGTGTGTGTGTGTGCGTGTGCATGTGTGTGTGTGTAGCGCTGTGTGTGTGTGTGTGTGTGTGTGCGCGTCTGTGTGTGTGTAGCGCTGTGTGTGTCTGTGTGTGTGTGTAGCGCTGTGTGTGTGTGTGTGTCTGTGTGTGTGTAGTGCTGTATGTGTGTGTGTGTGTGTGTGTGTGTGTCTGTGTGTGTGCGTGTGTGTGTGTGTGTGCGTGCATGTTTGTGTGTAGCGCTGTGTGTGTGTGTGTGCGCGCGTCTGTGTGTGTGTGTAGCGCTGTGTGTGTATGTGTGTGTGTAGCGCTGTGTGTGTGGGTGTGTCTGTGTGTGTATGTGTGTGTCTGTGTGCGTGTGTGTGTGTGTGTCTGTGTGTGTGTGTGTGTGTGTGTGTGTGTGTGTGTGTGTGTGTGTGTGTATCTAAGAGCCTAGTCCACGTTCCCTCCTAGACGGCTTCTCAGGGCCTCATGTCTTCTTATTCCCCTCATTAACTCACAGGGAAATATGCGGGATGGAGGATTTGCATAAAGGGACTTTGTGAAATGGAAAAAACAACTATGGGGAACTGTTGTGCTCGTCTGCTCGTCAGCCCAAGAGTGTCTTTGATGGCTTTATGAATGAGAAGTCAGGTTGTATTCATTGTGGATGAATGTGGGCTGATCCAACAGGTGTTTCCACAGCTCAGCTATTTTACTTTCAAATGGAACCTGAAGCTTTAGAGACAAAAGGAGACGTCTGATTTTTTCTCTTCTTTGTTGTCAGCTCAAGAGGCATCACTTCACGAGTAGCGTCCCAAATGGCACCCTATTCCCTATATAGTGCACTACATTCAACCTTATGGGTAGGATTGTACTATATAGGGAATAGGGTGCCATTTGAGACTCAGCCTCAGTCTGTTTATTTCCTCTGACTGAGCAATTGAGAAGTGGATAGTTTTTTTATTTTCTTAAATGTTTTGTCGTAAAATTTTTATCTGAACGGTAATAGGGGAACAATTGTTATTCAATAGATTTAAAATGAAGGTGTTTTTTAATAGGCAGATGTAATACTCACATAAAATGGAGATTATTAAAGACTGGCAATTAGGTTTGTCAAGGTTATCTTATCAATGATTTATGGATGATTTACCTCATCAATTTATCCTAATGTCACAATTATCTTGCATAAATACCGGCATAACATTAAGATTCTTGGCAAAAACTATCAAGGTTTTAGAGTAATATGAATTGCTTGAAAATTGCTGGAGGATTCATTATCATAGGATTAGCACTGACAGGCTACATGCTAGCTGTGATGCTACATTATCATAGGATTAGCACTGACAGGCTACATGCTAGCTGTGATGCTACATTATCATAGGATTAGCACTGACAGGCTACATGCTAGCTGTGATGCTACATTATCATAGGATTTGCACTGACAGGCTACACATTCCACAGAAGATGTGATGCTACATGATCATAGGAATAGCAGTGACAGGCTACATGCTAGCAGTACCAATTATGGTACCAAATGAACACACCCCTCCGTAACACAGCAAAAATGAACACACCCCTCCCTAACAGCTAAATGAACACAACCCTCCGTAACAGCTAAATGAACACATCCCTCCCTAACAGCTAAATTAACACACCCCTCCGTAACAGCTAAATTAACACACCCCTCCCTAACAGCTAAATTAACACACCCCTCCGTAACAGCTAAATTAACACACCCCTCCCTAACAGCTAAATGAACACACCCCTCCCTAAAAGCTAAATGAACACACCCCTCCCTAACAGCTAAATGAACACACCTCTCCCTATCAGATAAATGAACACACCCCTCCCTAACAACTAAATGAACACACCCCTCCGTAACAGCTAAATAAATACACACCTCCCTAACAGCTAAATGAACACACCCCTCCGTAACAGCTAAATGAACACACACCTCCCTAACAGCTAAATGAACACACTCCTCCCTAACATCTAAATGAACACACACCTCCCTAACAGCTAAATGAAAACACCCCTCCGTAATAGCTAAATGAACACACCCCTCCCTAACAGCTAAATGAACACACCCCCCCTAACAGTTAAATGAACACACCCCTCCCTAACAGCTAAATGAACACACCCTCCCTAACAGCTAAATGAAAACACCCCTCCGTAACAGCTAAATGAACACACCCCTCCCTAACAGCTAAATGAACACAGCTCTCCCTAACAGCTAAATGACCACACCCCTCCCTAACAACTAAATGAACACACCCCTCCGTAACAGCTAAATGAACACACACCTCCCTAACAGCTAAATGAACACACTTCTCCCTAACAGCTAAATAAACACACCCCTCCCTAACAACTAAATGAACACACCCCTCTGTAACAGCTAAATGAACACATACCTCCCTAACAGCTAAATAAACACACACATCCCTAACAACTAAATGAACACACCCCTCCCTAACAGCTAAATGAACACACCCCTCCCTAACAGCTAAATGAACACACCCCTCCCTAACAGCTAAATGAACACACCCCTCCCTAACAGCTAAATGAACACACCCCTCCCTAACAGCTAAATGAACACACCCCTCCCTAACAGCTAAATTAACACACACCTCTCTAACAGCTAAATGAACACACACCTCCCTAACAGCTAAATGAACACTCCCCTCCCTAACAGCTAAATGAACACACCCCTCCGTAACAGCTAAATGAACACACCCCTCCCTAACAGCTAAATGAACACAGCCCTCCGTAACAGCTAAATGAACACACTCCTCCATAACAGCTAAATGAACACACCCCTCCGTAACAGCTAAATGAACACACCTCTCCCTAACAGCTAAATGAACACACACCTCCGTAACAGTTAAATGAACACACACCTCCCTAACAGCTAAATGAACACACCCCTCCCTAACAGCTAAATAAACACACACCTCCTTAACAGCTAAATGAACACACCCCTCCGTAACAGCTAAATGAACACACCCCTCCCTAACAGCTAAATGAACACAACCCTCCCTAACAGCTAAATGAACACACCCCTCCCTAACAGCTAAATGAACACACCCCTCCCTAACAGCTAAATGAACACACCCCACCCTAACAGCTAAATTAACACACCCCTCCCTAACAGCTAAATGAACACACCCCTCCCTAACAGCTAAATGAACACACCCCTCCGTAACAGCTAAATGAACACACTCCTCCATAACAGCTAAATGAAGACACACCTCCCTAACAACTAAATGAACACATCCCTCCCTAACAGCTAAATAAACACACCCCTCCCTAACAGCTAAATGAACACACCCCTCTGTAACAGCTAAATGAACACATCCCTCCCTAACAGCTAAATTAACACACACATCCCTAACAGCTAAATGAACACACCCCTCCCTAACAGCTAAATGAACACACCCCTCCCTAACAGCTAAATGAACACACTCCTCCCTAACAGCTAAATGAACACACCCCTCCCTAACAGCTAAATGAACACACCCCTCCCTAACAGATAAATGAACACACACCTCCCTAACAGCTAAATTAACACACACCTCCCTAACAGCTAAATGAACACACACCTCCCTAACAGCTAAATGAACACTCCCCTCCCTAACAGCTAAATGAACACACACCTCCCAAACTGCTAAATGAACACACCTCCCTAACAGCTAAATGAACACAGCCCTCCGTAACAGCTAAATGAACACACTCCTCCATAACAGCTAAATGAACACACCCCTCCGTAACAGCTAAATGAACACACCTCTCCCTAACAGCTAAATGAACACACACCTCCGTAACAGTTAAATGAACACACACCTCCCCTAACAGCTAAATGAACACACCCCTCCCTAACAGCTAAATAAACACACACCTCCTTAACAGCTAAATGAACACACCCCTCCGTAACAGCTAAATGAACACACCCCTCCCTAACAGCTAAATGAACACAACCCTCCCTAACAGCTAAATGAACACACCCCTCCCTAACAGCTAAATGAACACACCCCTCCCTAACAGCTAAATGAACACACCCCACCCTAACAGCTAAATTAACACACCCCTCCCTAACAGCTAAATGAACACACCCCTCCCTAACAGCTAAATGAACACACCCCTCCGTAACAGCTAAATGAACACACTCCTCCATAACAGCTAAATGAAGACACACCTCCCTAACAACTAAATGAACACATCCCTCCCTAACAGCTAAATGAACACACCCCTCCCTAACAGCTAAATGAACACACCCCTCCCTAACAGCTAAATGAACACACCCCTCCCTAACAGCTAAATGAACACACCCCTCCCTAACAGCTAAATGAACACACCCCTCCCTAACAGCTAAATGAACACACCCTCCCTAACAGCTAAATGAACACACCCCTCCCTAACAGCTAAATGAACACAACCCTCCCTAACAGCTAAATGAACACACCCCTCCCTAACAGCTAAATGAACACACCCCTCCCTAACAGCTAAATGAACACACCCCTCCCTAACAGATAAATGAACACACCCCTCCGCAACAGCTAAATGAACACACCCCTCCCTAACAGCTAAATGAAGACACACCTCCCTAACAGCTAAATGAACACAGCCCTCCCTAACAGCTAAATGAACTCACCCCTCCCTAACAGCTAAATTAACACACCCCTCCCTAACAGCTAAATGAACACACCCCTCCGTAACAGCTAAATTAACACACCCCTCCCTATCAGCTAAATGAACACAACCCTCCCTAACAGCTAAATGAACACACCCCTCCGTAACAGCTAAATGAACACACCTCTCCCTAACAGCTAAATGAACACACACCTCCGTAACAGTTAAATGAACACACACCTCCCTAACAGCTAAATGAACACACCCCTCCCTAACAGCTAAATAAACACACACCTCCTTAACAGCTAAATGAACACACCCCTCCGTAACAGCTAAATGAACACACCCCTCCCTAACAGCTAAATGAACACACCCCTCCCTAACAGCTAAATGAACACACCCCTCCCTAACAGCTAAATGAACACACCCCCACCCTAACAGCTAAATTAACACACCCCTCCCTAACAGCTAAATGAACACACCCCTCCCTAACAGCTAAATGAACACACCCCTCCCTAACAGCTAAATGAACACACTCCTCCATAACAGCTAAATGAAGACACACCCTCCCTAACAGCTAAATGAACACATCCCTCCCTAACAGCTAAATGAACACACCCCTCCCTAACAGCTAAATGAACACACCCCTCCCTAACAGCTAAATGAACACACCCCTCCCTAACAGCTAAATGAACACACCCCTCCCTAACAGCTAAATGAACCCACCCCTCCCTAACAGCTAAATGAACACACCCCTCCCTAACAGCTAAATGAACACACCTCTCCCTAACAGCTAAATGAACACACCTCCCTAACAGCTAAATGAACACACCCCTCCCTAACAGCTAAATGAACACGACCCTCCCTAACAGCTAAATGAACACACCCCTCCCTAACAGCTAAATGAACACACCCCTCCCTAACAGCTAGATAAACACACATCTCCCTAACACAGCTAATCTGTTGCAGAAGCACATTTTCTCCTTGATACTGTGGAATAATGAAAGAGACACGTTCTCATTCCATGAGTCTATCTCATGAACAATTTAACACGACTCTATTCGGCGATGGCGGCAGATTATTCACCGGCATTCAGACACGTTACGACGTAAAACCGTTTTTCACACCACAATGACTACCAGCTCACAATGAGGGCTCTGGTACCATGAGATGATTGTACTCCCATTCTTCACGTGGCATATTAAATTATAGAATTTTCCTGTAGAACTGCCTGGTTGCATGCACTAACCAATGAAATGAATGCAATGTTCCTCCCATTCACCACCATGTTGTTCTTCTGATGTGTATACAAAAACAACATGACAGTTGTTACTTACATTGTACAGTTACACACTTGGAAGGTAGAGAGATCACGGGGAAGGTGAAGGCAGTGACTTGTTAACATCTTTAATCTAGTGACTATCTAAGGAATCACATTCGTATGAACATCACTTTACTACTGAACTGATTTCATTGTTCTTTTTTTGACTCGGTCAATTACTGCAGCAAAAAAAACACACCTGTTGGATTATTATAAAACAGATACAGCTGAAGTCGGAAGTTTACGTACACCTTTAGCCAAATACATTTAAACTCAGTTTTTCACAATTCCTGACATTTAATCCTAGTAAAAATTCCCTGATAGGATCACCACTTTATTTTAAGAATGTGAAATGTCAGAATAATAGCAGAAATAATTATTAATTTCAGCTTTTATTTCTTTCAACACATTCCCATTGGGTCAGAAGTTTACATACACTCAATTAGTATTTGGTAGCATTGCTTTTAAATTGTTGAACTTGGTTCAAACGTTTTGGGTAGCCTTCCACAAGCTTCCCACAATATGTTGGGTGAATTTTGGCCCATTCCTCCTGACAGAGCTGGTGTAACTGAGTCAGGTTTGTAGGCCTCCTTGCTCGCACACGCCTTTTCAGTTCTGCCCACACATTTTCTATAGGATTGAGGTCAGGGCTTTGTGATGGCCACTCCAATACCTTCACTTTGTTGTCCTTAAGCCATTTTGCCACAACTTTGGAAGTATGCTTGGGGTCATTGTCCATTTGGAAGACCCATTTGTGACCAAGCTTTAACTTCGTGACTGATGTCTTGAGATGTTGCTTCAATATGTCCAAATAATTTTCCTTCCTGATGATGCCATCTATTTTGTGAAGTGCACCAGTCCCTCCTGCAGCAAAGCACCCCCACATCATGATGCTGACACCCCCGTGCTTCACGGTTGGGATGGTGTTCTTCGGCTTGCAAGCCTTCCCCTTTTTCCTCCAAACATAACGATGGTCATTATGGCCAAACAGTTCTATTTTTGTTTAATCAGACCAGAGGACATTTCTCCAAAAAGTACGATCTTTGTCCCCATGTGCAGTTGCAAACCGTATTCTGGCTTTTTTATGGCGGTTTTTGAGCAGTGGCTTCTTCCTTGCTGAGCGGCCTTTCAGGTTATGTCAATATAGGCCTTGTTTTACTGTGGACATAGATACTTTTGTACCTGTTTCCTCCAGCATCTTCACAAAGTCCTTTGCTGTTGTTCTGGGATTGATTTGTACTTTTAGCAACAAAGTACGTTCATCTCTAGGAGACAGAACTCATCTACAACTCGTTTTGACCAGAGCCATATACGGAATAGGGAATAGGGTTCCATTTAAGATCCACAATATGTTTTCGCTTTGAATCTATAGTATAAAACATGTAGCTAACCATATCCATATAGTATAGGGTATGTTTGAACATGGTAGACCTGTCCTGTTCTCTTTCATCTTGTATTCACCAGAGCAGGTTTGAACACCAGACAAGAATAATAAAACCACGATTCAATTACAAGACTTGGAATATGTGGGAGGTGAAAATTGCTCATGTATAAAACATCACACTAATGCCACATAATTATATTAAGCCTCCAAAGATAATTGATGACACAGATTAAAACAATAGAAAACCTTCCCACTGGGCACAGACGTCAATTCAACGTCTTTTCCACATTGGTTCAATGTAATTTCATTGAAATTACGTGGAAACGATGTTGATTCAACCAGTGTGTGCCCAGTGGATTTATAGCAGTTTATTTTAGCCAGCCAGGCTACTAATATTACAGATTTGGGATTTTTGTTACTCACACTGCCAGCCAGGCTGATATTGACGCAAATTTGGAATTTTTGTTACTCACACTGCCAGCCAGGGTACTAATATCACATATTTGGTTTTTTTTTACTCACACTGTGCCATCCAGGCTACTAATATCACATATTTTGGATTTTTTTTACTCACACTGTGCCACCAGGCTACTAATATCACATATTTGGGGTTTTTGTTACTCACACTGTGCCATCCAGGCTACTAATATAACAGATTTGGGATTTTAGTTACTCACACTGTGCCAGCCAGGCTACTAATATCACAGATTTGGGATTTTTGTTACTCAAACTGTGCCATCCAGGCTGATATTGTCAAAAATTTTGTATTTTTGTTACTCACTCTGTGCCATCCAGGCTACTAATATCACAGATTTGGGATTTTTGTTACTCACACTGTGCCAGCCAGGCTACTAATATCACAGATTTTTGAATTTTTGTTACTTGGCATCGGGTTTGTTTTTCAAATGCATCCTTGTCTGTAAACACAGTGTTGGAAATAGCTCGATGCCTGCCTGCTCAGTGTCTGGTTGAGACCCAAGATC
>NW_025535883.1:22500-35000 GCF_020615455.1 Coregonus clupeaformis | reverse complement strand
TGTCCATGGTGCTGATTCTCACTCTACAGTCAGTGGGTGCTGTCCATGGTGCTGATGCTCACTCTGCAGCCAGTGGGTGCTGTCCAAGGTGCTGATTCTCACTCTACAGTCAGTGGGTGCTGTCCATGGTGCTGATGCTCACTCTGCAGCCAGTGGGTGCTGTCCATGGTGCTGATTCTCACTCTGCAAACAGTGGGCGCTGTCCATGGTGCTGATTCTCACCCTCTAGTCAGTGGGTGCTGCCCATGGTTTTGAAACAGCTAGCATGTAGCCTGTCAGTGCTAGTCCTATTATAACGTAGCATCACAGCTTGCATGTAGCATGCCAATGCTAGTCCTATAATATCGTAGCATCACAGCTAGCAAAATCAAATCACATTTTATTTGTCACATACACGTGTATAGCAGATGTTATTGCAGGTGTAGCGAAATGCTTGTGTTTTTAGCTCCAACAGTGCAGTATATCTAACAATTCACAACAATACACAACAATACACACAACCAAAAAGTAAAATAATGGAATTAAGGAATATATAAATATTAGAAATATTAGGATGAGCAATGTCAGAGTGGCATAGACTAAAATACAGTAGAATAGAATACAGTTCTAATTAAAAATATGTAAACATTATTAGAGTGACTAGTGTTCCATTATTTAAGTGAACAGTGGTTTCAAGTCTATGTATATGGGTCAGCATATGGGTCCACCCGGTTAAGTAACTGGGTGGAAGCCGCCTAGTGACGGATATTTAACAGTCTGATGGCCTTGAGATAGAAGCTGTTTTTCAATCTCTCGTCCCAGCTTTGATGCACCTGTACTGACCTCGCCTTCTGGATGATAGTGGGGTGAACAGGCAGTGGCTTGGGTGGTTGTTGTCCTTGATTATCTTTTTGGCCTTCCTGTGACATCGGGTGCTGTATGTGTCTTGGAGGGAGGGTAGTTTGCCCCCAGTGATGCGTTGGGCAGACCGCACCACCCTCTGGAGAGCCCTGCGGTTGTGGGCGGTGCAGTTGCCGTACCAGGCGGTGTTACAGCCCGACAGGATGCTCTCAATTGTGCATCTGTAAAAGTTTGTGAGGGTTTTAGGTGCCAAGCTAAATTTCTTCAGCCTCCTGAGGTTGAAGAGGCGCTGTTGCGCCTTCTTCACCACACTGTCTCTGTGGGTGGACCATTTCAGGTTGTCAGTGATGTGTACGCCGAGGAACTTGAAGCTTTCCACCTGCTCCACAGAGGTCCCGTCGATGTGGATAGGGCCGTGCTCCCCCTGCTGTTTCCTGAAGTCCACGATCAGCTCCTTTGTTTTGTCGACATTGAGGGAGAGGTTATTTTCCTGGCACCACACTCCAAGGGCCTTCACCTCCTCTCTGTAGGCTGTTGGTAATCAGGCCTACTGCTGTTGTGTTGTCTGCAAACTTGATGGTTGAGTTGGAGGCGTGCGTGACCATGCAGTCATGGGTGAACAGAGAGTACAGGAGGGGGCTGAGCACGCACCCTTGTGGGGCCCCTGTGTTGAGGATCAGCGAAATGGAGGTGTTGATTCCTACCTTCACCATCTGGGGGCGGCCCGTCAGGAAGTCCAGGACCCAGTTGCACAGGGCGGGGTTCAGACCCAGGGCCCCGAGCTTAATGATGAGCTTGGAGGGTACTATGATGTTGAATGCTGAGCTATAGATAATGAACAGCATTCTTACATAGGTATTCCTCTTGTCCAGGTGGGATAGGGCAGTGTACAGTGCGATGGCGATTGCATCGTCTGTGGATCTATTGGGGCGGTAAGCAAATTGAAGTGGGTCTAGGGTGACAGGTAAGGTAGAGGAGATATGATCCTTTACTAGCCTCTCAAAGTACTTCACGATGACAGAAGTGAGTGCTACCCGGCGATAGTCATTTAGTTCAGTTACCTTTGCTTTCTTGGGTACAGGAACAATGGTGAACATCTTGAAGCAAGTGGGGACAGCATACTGGGATAGGGAGAGATTGAATATGTCCGTAAACACACCAGCCAGCTGGTCTGCGCATGCTCTGAGGACGCAGCTAGGGATGCCGTCTGGGCCGGCAGCCTTGCGAGGATTAACACGCTTAAATGTCTTACTCACGTCTGCCACGGAGAAGGAGAGCCCACAGTCCTTGGTAGCGGGCCTCGTCAGCGGCACTGTGTTATCCTCAAAGCGAGCAAAGAAGGTGTTTAGCTTGTCCGGAAGCAAGACGTCGTTGTCCACGACTTGGCTGGTTTTCCCTTTGTAGTGCGTGATTGTCATTGAATTGTGACTCCACTTTGTCTCTATACTGACGTTTTGCCCGTTTTGCCTTAAGGATGGAATAACTACACTGTTTGTATTCTGCCATATTCCCAGTCACCTTGCCATGGTTAAATGCAGTGGTTTGCGCTTTCAGTTTTGTGCGAATGCTGCCATCTATCCACGGTTTCTGGTTAGGGTAGGTTTTAATAGTCACAGTGGGCACAACATCTCCTATACACTTCCTAATAAACTCAGTCACCGTATCAGTGTATTCGTCGATGTTATTCTCAGAGGCTACCCGGAACATATCCCAGTCCGCGCGATCAAAACAATCTTGAAGTGTGGATTCCGATTGGTCAGACCAGCATTGAGTAGTCCTTAGCATGGGTACTTCCTGTTTGAGTTTCGGCCTATAGGAGGGGGGGAGCAAAAAGCGGCCTCAGGATATGTGGTTTCCAGTTTGCGTAAAGTCCAGTGAAGTTCTTTGAGGGCCACCGTGGTATCGGCTTGAGGGGGAATATACACGGCTGTGACTATAACTGAAGAGAATTCTCTTGGGAGGAAATACAGTCAGCATTTGATTGTGAGGTATTCTAGGTTGGGTGAACAGAAGTACTTGAGTTTCTGTATGTTATCACAATCACACATCTGGGATAAATTTAATTGATTGGACATGATTTGGAAAGGCACACACTTGTCTATATAAGGTCCCATAATTGGCAGTGCATGTCAGAGCAAAAACCAAGGCATTAGGTCAAATGAATTGTCCGTAGAGCTCCAAGACAGGATTGTGTCGAGGCACAGATCTGGGGAAGAGTAACAAAACATTTCTGCAGCATTGAAGGTCCCCAAGAACATATTGGCCTCCATCATTCTTAAATGGAAGAAGTTTGGAACCACCAAGACTCTTCCTAGAGCTGGCCGCCTGGCCAAACTGAGCAATCGGGGGAGAAGGGCCTTGGTCAAGGAGGTGACCAAGAACCCGATGGTCAATCTGACAGAGCTCCAGAGTTCCTCTGTAGAGATGGGAGAACCTTCCAGAAGGACAACCATCTCCGCAGCACTCCACCAATCAGGTCTTTATGGTAGAGTGGACAGATGGAAGCCACTCCTCAGTAAAAGGCACATGACAGCCCGCTTGGAAATTGCCTAAAGGACTCTCAGACCATTAGAAACAAGATTCTCTGGACTGATGAAACCAAGATTAAACTTATTTATGTTTTGGTACTTTTTACCCCTTTTTCTCCCCAATTGGTACAGTCTTGTCCCATCGCTGCAACTCCCGTACGGACTCGGGAGAGGCGAATGTCGAGAGCCATGCGTCCTCCGAAACACGACCCTGCCAAGCCGCACTGCTTCTTGACACATTGGTCGCTTAACCCGGGAAGCCAGCCTCACCAATGTGTCGGAGGAAACACAGTACAACTGGCGTCTGAAGTCAGCGTGCATGTGCCCGGCCTGCCACAAGGAGTCACTAAAGTGCGATGGGACAAGGACATCCGGGCCGGTCAAACACTCCCCTATCCCGGACGACGCTGGGCCAATTGTGCGCCGCCTCATGGGTCTCCCGGTCGCAAAACTGCAATGCATTGCCTTAGACTGCTGTGCCACTCGGGAAGCCCAAGATTGAACTCTTTGGCCTGAATGCCAAGCGTCACTTCTGGAGGAAACCTGGCACCATCCCTACGGTGAAATATGGTGGTGGGGATGTTTTTCAGCGGCAGGGACGGGGAGACTAGTCAGGATCGAGGGAATGATGAACGGAGCAAAGTACAGAGAGATTCTTGATGAAAACCTGATCCAGAGCGCTCAGGACCTCAGACTAGGGTGAAGGTTTACCTTCCAACAGGACAACGACCCTAAGCACACAGACAAGACAACATAGGAGTGGCTTCGGGACAAGTCTCCGAATGTCCTTGAGTGGCCCAGCCAGAGCCCGGACTTGAACCCGATCGAACATCTCTGGAGAGACCTGAAAATAGCTGTGCAGCGTTGTTCCCCATCCAACCTGACAGAGCTTGAGAGAATCTGCAAAGAAGGTGTGACAAGCTTCTACGGTCATATTTTTTGTTGTTGCAGTTTTCTGAAAAACATGTTTTTGCTTTGTCATTATTGGGTATTGTGTGTAGATTGATGAGGGGGAAAAAACCCTGATTTCATCCATTTTAGAATAAGGCTGTAACGTAAGAAAATGTGGAAAAAAAAGTCTGAATACTTTCCGAATGCACCATAGTCTGTCAGTGCTAGTCCTATAATTACATACGTAACGTTCTGTTCATTATGTTTCAAGTTTCACGTTTTATTAGTCGTATGTGGCCTTGGTCACAACCATAAAAGGCCTTTATGCAGATACTCAATGCCTATTATATTCTATTTAATTGGTTAGTACAGTTCCTCTGGTATACAGACATTCTGTGTTGGCTCAGTTAAGTGACATATTAAAAAAAGGCATTCGGTCGGTCGCGGTGATGAACCTCTTGGTTGATTAGCTTCAGCGCTGAACACATGCTAAGACGTGAGCGTTCGGTTATGCTATGATAAGACCCTCGGGTTGCTTAGCTTCAGCGCTGAACACATGCTGGGATATTAGCCCCTGAAAAGATGAAGGAGACTGGGCCTCTGTGATCCAGCCTGAACAGGACCTCACCCCATTAAATGCAAAAAAAAAAAAGACTGCTTTTAATGAAGATAAGCAGGAGGAGTAGACGGAGCTAATTAGTTATAGACCCAAATAGCTGGAGATCAAAGGCTGCTGTCTCCCTCCGCCGTCCGTCTTATCTGGCAGAGAGAGAGAGAGAGAGAGAGAGAGAGAGAGAGAGAGAGAGAGAGAGAGAGAGAGAGAGAGAGAGAGAGAGAGAGAGAGAGAGACAGAGAGAGAGAGAGAGAGAGAGAGAGAGAGAGAGGCCGGCTTGGGAAACCCATGCCACTGATAAATATTCCAAAGCCACCTCAGTTGGGGATATGATTCTACGTTTTTTTTGTAGATGTTCAAGGCTGCCACCATGCAGTGGGACAGTGGGAATATATGAATATACTGAATATACTGTATTTATATACATTGGGAATATATGAATATACTGTATATGCTGTATTTATATACATTGCCTGCAAACTAATTATGCTTTAGTCGGGTGACATCTGAGACTGTTTCTGAGTAATTAATTGGATCATTGACCAAAGTTCAGTACTATAGACCCCAAGGTACATCTAACGTCTATACAGGACCATCGTAATATTTTCTGTTAACCATTGACTACACCACCGCACGTTTCTAAGTGTGTTCTGTACCATGTTTGATGCGGATATGCATTGTACAACTGAAACATTGAATACCCCCCACTGACATATTCACTGTGATGCTTTTAGTCTACGTTTCTGAGACAATACAATTTCAGCACTTACAGACCTGCGTTTACAAGAGACTATCATATCGCTGTATCACTGAGTGTAGCAATACACAAGTGGTGTTTGCTCAATAATGTTTTGATGTTCATAGTAACGGATTGTATATCTACACCGAACCAAAAAAAATATATAAATGCAACTTGTGAAGTTTTGGTCCCACGTTTCATGAGCTGAAAAGTATCTGATGAGTATTTCTGTCTGTAATGAAGCCATTTTGTGGGGGGAAATCAAATTCTGATTGGCTGGCTCCCTAGTGGGTAGTCCTTGTGCCAAGAGGGTGGGCCTATGCCCTCCCAGGCCCACCCATGGATGTGCCCCTGCCCAGTCAAGTGAAATTCATAGATTAGAGCCTAATACATTTATTGCAATTGACTGATTTCCTTATATGAACTGTAACACAGTAAAATCTCCCCAGTCTGTCTCCTCTCTTTACTCCCCAGTCTGTCTCCTCTCTTTACTCCCCAGTCTGTCTCCTCTCTTTACTCCCCAGTCTGTCTCCTCTCTTTACTCCCCAGTCTGTCTCCTCTCTTTACTCCCCAGTCTGTCTCCTCTCTTTACTCCCCAGTCTGTCTCCTCTCTTTACTCCGTCTCCTCTCTTTACTCCCCAGTCTGTCTCCTCTCTTTACTCCCCAGTCTGTCTCCTCTCTTTACTCCCCAGTCTGTCTCCTCTCTTTACTCCCCAGTCTGTCTCCTCTCTTTACTCCCCAGTCTGTCTCCTCTCTTTACTCCCCAGTCTGTCTCCTCTCTTTACTCCCCAGTCCGTCTCCTCTCTTTACTCCGTCTCCTCTCTTTACTCCCCAGTCTGTCTCCTCTCTTTACTCCCCAGTCTGTCTCCTCTCTTTACTCCCCAGTCCGTCTCCTCTCTTTACTCCCCAGTCCGTCTCCTCTCTTTACTCTGTCTCCTCTCTTTACTCCCCAGTCTGTCTCCTCTCTTTACTCCGTCTCCTCTCTTTACTCTCCAGTCTGTCTCCTCTCTTTACTCCCCAGTCCGTCTCCTCTCTTTACTCTGTCTCCTCTCTTTACTCCCCAGTCTGTCTCCTCTCTTTACTCTGTCTCCTCTCTTTACTCCCCAGTGTGTCTCCTCTCTTTACTCCCCAGTCTGTCTCCTCTCTTTACTCCCCAGTCTGTCTCCTCTCTTTACTCCCCAGTCCGTCTCCTCTCTTTACTCTGTCTCCTCTCTTTACTCCCCAGTCCGTCTCCTCTCTTTACTCCCCAGTCTGTCTCCTCTCTTTACTCCCCAGTCTGTCTCCTCTCTTTACTCCCCAGTCTGTCTCCTCTCTTTACTCCCCAGTCCGTCTCCTCTCTTTACTCCCCAGTCTGTCTCCTCTCTTTACTCCCCAGTCCGTCTCCTCTCTTTACTCCCCAGTCTGTCTCCTCTCTTTACTCCCCAGTCTGTCTCCTCTCTTTACTCCCCAGTCTGTCTCCTCTCTTTACTCCCCAGTCTGTCTCCTCTCTTTACTCCCCAGTCTGTCTCCTCTCTTTACTCCCCAGTCTGTCTCCTCTCTTTACTCCCCAGTCTGTCTCCTCTCTTTACTCCCCAGTCTGTCTCCTCTCTTTACTCCCCAGTCTGTCTCCTCTCTTTACTCCCCAGTCTGTCTCCTCTCTTTACTCCCCAGTCTGACTCCTCTCTTTACTCCCCAGTCTGTCTCCTCTCTTTACTCCCCAGTCTGTCTCCTCTCTTTACTCCGTCTCCTCTCTTTACTCCCCAGTCTGCCTCCTCTCTTTACTCCCCAGTCTGTCTCCTCTCTTTACTCCCCAGTCTGTCTCCTCTCTTTACTCCCCAGTCTGTCTCCTCTCTTTACTCCCCAGTCTGTCTCCTCTCTTTACTCCCCCAGTCTGTCTCCTCTCTTTACTCCGTCTCCTCTCTTTACTCCCCAGTCTGTCTCCTCTCTTTACTCCCCAGTCTGTCTCCTCTCTTTACTCCCGAGTCCGTCTCCTCTCTTTACTCCCCAGTCTCTCTCCTCTCTTTACTCCCCAGTCTGTCTCCTCTCTTTACTCCGTCTCCTCTCTTTACTCCCCAGTCTGTCTCCTCTCTTTACTCCCCAGTCTGTCTCCTCTCTTTACTCCGTCTCCTCTCTTTACTCCCCAGTCTGTCTCCTCTCTTTACTCCCCAGTCTGTCTCCTCTCTTTACTCCCCAGTCTGTCTCCTCTCTTTACTCCCCAGTCTGTCTCCTCTCTTTACTCCCCAGTCTGTCTCCTCTCTTTACTCCCCAGTCTGTCTCCTCTCTTTACTCCCCAGTCTCTCTCCTCTCTTTACTCCCCAGTCTGTCTCCTCTCTTTACTCCGTCTCTCTCTCTTTACTCCCCAGTCTGTCTCCTCTCTTTACTCCCCCAGTCTGTCTCCTCTCTTTACTCCCCCAGTCCGTCACCTCTCTTTACTCCCCAGTCTGTCTCCTCTCTTTACTCCCCAGTCTGTCTCCTCTCTTTACTCCCCAGTCTGTCTCCTCTCTTTACTCCCCAGTCTGTCTCCTCTCTTTACTCTGTCTCCTCTCTTTACTCCCCAGTCTGTCTCCTCTCTTTACTCCCCAGTCTGTCTCCTCTCTTTACTGCCCAGAGACTCACTACTCCATCAAAAACATTTGGCTTTCACAACCTTGTCCCCCATATTTACCGTGGGAGTGCCACTGGTGAGGTACACTTCTACATACTAGGCTGGGGCCAGGTTTCCCGGAGGACCGACCAGCAGGCGGAGAGAGAGGAGAGAGGAGTTGGAGGCTGGTGCTGTGTTAAGCTGGCTGAGAATACGATTAGGAGCCCAAACCTGATTTAGATGCTCCCCATGAGCTCAGCTATAAATACTGTGGAGGACTGGCATTCCTCTCAACGCAGCGCCACACCAAAAAGCCAACTCGATCCTAGCCTGTCTCAAATTGAACCCTATTCCCTATGTAACGCACTAGATATAACCAGGGCACATAGGACACAGCCCTATTCTGCACTTTGAGGTTTGAGCACCTACTCTTCACTTTTATGTGTTGGAAAAACTGTTTAAGAGCTAAGAGAATCCGTTCTCATAACTGGCAGCAGTGATTGTTGGAAAGTCTAAAAGTGCATGTTAGTAGCCAGCAGTTGTTCTTCACGAAGACGATTTATACAAAAAGGTAAATACTCTTAAAAAAAAAAAAAAAAAAAGGGTAGCTCGCATTGGCTGTTACTCACTAGCGTTATGTAGTCATATATTACATTTTCTGTGATGAAAACTCTTCTCCATTGGTCTCACCCCAACTCAATGTTTAAAAGCAGCACAGAGGGGCACTTAATTCAGTCAGGGCATTCAACCAACAAAATACAGCCCATCATATGGCAGAGATCAGCCCCGGACAGCTTTAGCCTTCTCTCTCTCTCTCTCTCTCTCTCTCTCTCTCTCTCTCTCTCTCTCTCTCTCTCTCTCTCTCTCTCTCTCTCTCTCTCTCTCTCTCTCTCTCTCTCTCTCTCTCTCTCTCTCTCTCTCTCTCTCTCTCTCTCTCTCTCTCTCTCTCTCTCTCTCCCCATGATAGAAAAACAGCTCCCATCCAACAGCTGAGAGCTGAGTTGGTTTTAAAAGTAGTGGCTCATTAAAGAGAAGGGGTGGAACTAAACAAATGTCATCAAAAAAAGGGAAATGAGCCCTGAAATACAGCACCAGGTCTTAAATACAGCACCAGGCCTTAAATACAGCACCAGGTCTGAAATACAGCACCAGCCCTTAAATACAGCACCAGGCCTTAAATACAGCACCAGGTCTGAAATACAGCACCAGGTCTGAAATACAACAACATAAAAACACTTATTGTGCCCTGGTCTAAAGTAGTGCACCAAATAAGGAATAGGGTGCCATTTGGGATGCAACTTGGAGGTATGGTGAGTGATACACCGAGATAGATCATATAGGCTGGCATTGAGATTTACAGTAATGAACCCAAATGTGTCGTGTGTCTCGGAGGGCAATGAGGAGCCTCTGGCTGCGTCCAAATTCAACCCTATTCCCTACACGGTGCACTACTTTTGACCAGAGCCATTTTATAGGATCCTGGTCAAAAGTAGTGCACTACATAAGAACTAGTGTGTCATTTGGAATACAACCTCTCTCTAGGCCCACTCAGGGAGATGAATGTTCAGTTGACAGCTGACCTTGTCTACCATGCAGGGAAGGACACTAGCTAGGCTCGTGAACCAGACCCATTTGGGAGATAACAGTGTTGTGCCTCTCAGCCTCTGGTTAGCTTCCCTCGTTACAATTATTCACAGAAGGGAGGGAGGGAGGGAGGGAGAGAGGGAGAGAAGAGAGAGAGAGAGAGAGAGAGAGAGAGAGAGAGAGAGAGAGAGAGAGAGAGAGAGAGAGAGAGAGAGAGAGAGAATCTATACCACTCCCCATTAAGAAAGTATTGTTCTACATCCTATTTACTGCCTTGGCAACAGAGAGAGAAGACTTGGGAATTGTGGAGGAAGTGTGGATTGAACTACATTATGGTTTATTATATGAAGTAATTAGTCTAGTTAGATTCAATTAGTCCAATTGGATTAAGTTCCATACAGTTATCAAAGAAAGTGGTTCACATCATATAATATAATGCAATATAAGGATCGGGTTCGGAGAGAGGCTCTCTAGAAAGGGTCACAGTTTTGCAGAAAATACCAACATTATATACAAATATAAATGATTGTAAATTGGCACAACAGTTCAAATGATAGCCTGCTCTGTCTCTTTCTCTACAGTGTATCTCTGGTGTGATCCAGGTATTGCTTTCCTCCTCACAATAAACAATACTAGCCTCAGTTGTACGAGCGGTTATTTTGATTCAGTGCTTTCTCAGACTGTGTGTTTGAATAAAGAAAAATGTTAAGCTTCTCATATGCCTGAATTTGTTTTATTTTTAAAGTCAATTAGCAGACGCTCTTATCCAGAGCAACTTACAGTTAGTGAGTGCATACATTATTTTTTTATACTTGCCCCCCGTGGGAATCAAACCCACAACCCTGGCGTTGCAAACGCCATGCTCTACCAACTGAGCTACATTCCTGCCGGCTATTCCCTCCCCTACCCTGGACCAATTGTGCGCCGCCCCATGGGTCTCCAGGTCACGGCAGGCTACGACAGAGCCTGGATACGAACCAGGATTTCTAGTGAGACAGCTACCTTGTAAGGGGGTGATTCTAGACCACTGCGCCACTCGGGAGGCTGAATATATCACATTGTTCTACCAACAACTAGAATCAACCCCCTTACAAGATATTGCCACTGTCCCAAATGGCACCCTATTCCCTATATAGTGCACTTCTTTTGACCAGACGCCATATTGGTCTGTAGTGCACTATATAATGATAAGGGTGCCATTTGGGGGACAGCCGTTGTATCGGTAGAGTTTGTAATGAGGAATGAGTCCACTGATAAAGCCCCAACACACCTGACCTCTGACCTCTGACCTCTAGTGTCTAACCAGGTCAACACAGAGAATGGGGTTTGGGTTCCTTGTAGCAGGTTAGCGTTTTGGAGGCAGCTCTGCAGAGCGCTCACTAGCTAGCACAGCCACAAAGTCATACATTTTAAACCTTAACCCTAACCCTAACCTTAAGCACACTGCTAACCCCTAACCCTTAACCTTAAATTATATGCAATATAGCCAATGTTGACTTTGTAGCTGGCCTATCTAAGGGGGAAATCGCTCAGTTCTGCCTCCAGGACAAGACTTATGACAATAAACGTCAACCTGCTTCCTTGTATAAACTGGAAGCAGGTTATCCCCCTGTGACCTATAGCAGACAGGCTTTTTAGAAACTCACCTTGATACAAAACTAAGGTGTTCATCCTACCGACCAATATATATTTTATATAAAATTGCCATTAAAACAACATGATCTGATAGCAACATTATATAATAATAATAATAATAATAACCTATTTTCTGGTGTTATAAAAACATTATCTGAGGCATTTTAAAATATTATGAACAACATTATCTTAAAGCTACATTTAACAACATTATTATACAAACAGTATCTATTAGCAACAGTATCTATTATGTCACGTCCTGACTCAGGGGACGCTTATATGTTGAGTCAGGGTGTGTATATTCCTTGTTGTGTTAATTCTATGTTGTAGAATCTAGTATGTCTATTTCTATGTTGGCCGGTGTGGTTCCCAATCAGAGGCAGCTGTCGCTAGTTGTCTCTGATTGGGGACCATACTTAGGCAGCCTATTGGCACTGTGTAGTTGTGGGATCTTGTTCCGGTTGCGTTGCGTTGCGTTGCGTTGCGTTGCGTTGCGTTGCGTTGCGTTTTGTCGGTTGTTTATTCATTTAAATAAACATGTACGCATATCACGCTGCGCCTTGGTCTGACCCGTTCATGAACGAACGTGACATATTAGCAACAGTATCTATAAGCAACAGTATATATTAGCAACAGTATCTATTAGCAACAGTATCTATTAGTATATATTAGCAAAATAATCTATTAGCAACAGTAGTATCTATTAGCAACATGATATATTAGAAACGGTATCTATTAGCAAAAGCATATTTGTATCTATTGGGAACATGATATATAGTCAACAGTAGCTATTAGCAACAGTATCTATTAGCAACAGTATCTATATATGAAAGACCTGTCTAGAGTGTGTCCTCCAGAACGGTGGAGGAAAGCCATAATGTCACAGCTGAGGGTTTGTGTGAGGAGTCTGACAGTCAGATAACCCTGTGGTTTAAACCTGGAAAATATTGATCCTGTGGCCCTCTGTGGCCCTCTGCCCTATTCTCAAGACCAGAGATAGAGAAAAATGTAGTACTCTGTCCTAGACCAGAGATAAATGTAGTACTCTGTCCTAGACCAGAGATAAATGTAGTACTCTGTCCTAGACGAGGGATAGAGATAAATATA
>NW_025535883.1:0-17500 GCF_020615455.1 Coregonus clupeaformis | reverse complement strand
CTCGCCCAGGCCCCCTTCAAACCGCTACCAGTTGGACTCATTAGATGCTTTGGAAACCTTAAGGCTTCAGAGGACGTATTACAGCAGTTAGTTGCCCAATATTATGAACCCGTTGGACTAAAATGGATTAAACTCCACTGTTAGTGTTCAACGTGTAACTCTGAACCGTCACAAGTGTAGCGGCTCTTTGATAAAGGTGTTTATTTAAAAACGATAGAAATAGAGCTGTGAAATCCCAGTGGTGTAGACCTAGACGTTTACAGCCACACAGCGCCACAGTGCTCTGACCCCCACCACCACCATGACGTTTAGATGTCCCCAGTCATTTAGACATAAAAAGGGCCACTTTCAACATTTCCGCCCCCCCCCTCCCCCAGCCATTGTAACAATAGACTAAGCTGTTTGAATGTAGTGGAGGTGTTTCCTCTTTGATAGGGCTCCATGGGAATTCTCTAGACAGCAAGAGCTGCTGCCAATATTAAACGATACGCCTTGCTACATTCTACAGTAACCAATATTAAACTATACACCTTGCTACATTCTACAGTAACCAATATTAAACTATACACCTTGCTACATTCTACAGTAACCAATATTAAACTATACGCCTTGATACATTCTACAGTAACCAATATTAAACTATACACCTTGCTACATTCTACAGTAACCAATATTAAACTATACGCCTTTCCTACATTCTACAGTAACCAATATTAAACTATACGCCTTGCTACATTCTACAGTAACCAATATTAAACTATACACCTTGCTACATTCTACAGTAACCAATATTAAACTATACGCCTTGCTACATTCTACAGTAACCAATATTAAACTATACGCCTTGATACATTCTACAGTAACCAATATTAAACTATACACCTTGCTACATTCTACAGTAACCAATATTAAACTATACGCCTTGCTACATTCTACAGTAACCAATATTAAACTATACACCTTGCTACATTCTACAGTAACCAATATTAAACTATACACCTTGCTACATTCTACAGTAACCAATATTAAACTATACGCCTTGCTACATTCTACAGTAACCAATATTAAACTATACGCCTTGCTACATTCTACAGTAACCAATATTAAACTATACACCTTGATACATTCTACAGTAACCAATATTAAACTATATGCCTTGCTACATTCTACAGTAACCAATATTAAACTATACACCTTGATACATTCTACAGTAACCAATATTAAACTATACGCCTTGCTACATTCTACAGTAACCAATATTAAACTATACGCCTTGCTACATTCTACAGTAACCAATATTAAACTATACACCTTGATACATTCTACAGTAACCAATATTAAACTATACACCTTGATACATTCTACAGTAACCAATATTAAACTATACGCCTTGCTACATTCTACAGTAACCAATTGTCACGAACGTTGAGAGACGGGTCAGACCAAGGTGCAGCGTGAAAAGCGTACATGTTTATTTAACTCAATAAACATAAACAAAACAAGAAACAACGTAACGTGAAGTCCTCAGGCTGTACACATACACGCCTAAAACACGGAACAAGATCCCACAACTAAGGTAGGCAAACAGGCTACTTAAGTATGATCCCCAATCAGAGACAACAAGCGACAGCTGCCTCTGACTGGGAATCACACCCGGCCAAACCTAGAAATATACATCTAGATCCTAAACATAGAAATTCTAACATAGATCCTCACGCCCTGACCAAACCAACTAAAGACAACCGGCCTCTCAAGGCCAGGGCGTGACACCAATGTTAAGCTATACGCCTTGCGACATTCTACAGTAACCTACAATGTGCAGCAACACGTGAAACATTCCTGATTAAACCAGAAAAACGATTTATATTGTCGTACATTCCAAGATTATTGGAAATTAAGGGTGATGTGTATGTTTGATTGTTAACATGCTATCTAGGGGATTTTTTTGTTTGACCGAATAATCAGGATTGAAATGTTTTGGCAATATTTTATGAGGAATATTACCTGTTAGTAAAACGTTTGCAGCTAACATAGACATAGAAATACCAAACTGTATATCACCAAACTTTTTGGTTTCTGTTTTCTGCTGGTCGTTGCTGGGGCACCAATTGTTGGCCCGAGTACATCAACTATGATCACAGCTGCTACAATTTTTATTAACTTTTATTTATTTAAGGGAACCCAATTGAGACCATTTACAATGGTGCCTGAGGACAAAAAAAAATGACATCAATAAAAAAGCAACAACAAACAAAGACAGCAAAAAAAAAATACTTTACATCAGGTTATTACAGCACACTTCAGTGAAATCATTTAACAACAGAGTTTTAAACTGCCGTAGCAGGCGCCAGGGAATCCAGGTGTAATTTGTTTTGTAAAGGTATTCTATAACTGCGGTGCATTAAAAACTAAAGGTGGATTTTCCAAAACATTGTGGAGAGTAGAGGGACCTCAAGTGTTAACCAACCCAACGAACAGGTTTGGTATCTCATCGTTGTATATTTCAATAGCTGAGTGAGGTTATGTTGGAAGCTTTGTGGAGCAGAGCGTTGTAAACAAGAAGGGAATAGTGAGGTGATCTACGGGACTTTGGTGAGGTCCAGCCGACCTTCTGATACAGGATGCAGCGATCAGTATTAAAAACGGTCACCTGTAATAAAGTGAAGGGCGCTATGGTAGACAGCATCCAATGGTTTAAGAGTAGTGGCTGCTGCATATACTTTTTCTCCCCAATTCCGTACGGACTCGGGAGAGGCGAAGGTCGAGAGCCATGCGTCCTCCGAAATACGACCCTATCAAGCCACACTGCTTCTTGACACGCTGCTCGCTTAACCCGGAAGCCAGCCGCACCAATGTGCCGGAGGAAACGCTGTACAGCAGGCGACCAAAGTCAGCGTGCATGAACCCAGCCCACCACAAGGAGTCACCAGAGCGCGAAGGACATCCCGGCCGGCCAAACCCTCCCCAAACCTGGACGACGCTGGGCCAATTGTGCGCCGCCTCATGGAGTCTCCCGGTCACAGCCGGCTGTGACACAGCCTGGGATCAAACCCGGGTCTGTACTGACGCCTCAAGCACTGCGATGCAGTGCCTTAGACCACTGCGCCACTCGGGAGGCCCTGTGGCTGCTGCTGCATTCTGATAAATGGTGTCAACATAGTCAAGAACTGGCAGGAAAGTTGACTGTACAATCTGCTTCCTGGTGTTCATGGAGAGACAAGATCTATTTCTAAAAAAAGAAGCCCACTTTAAGCTTTTTAACTAGCTCATCAGTATGTTTTTTTTTTAAATGTTAGATCTTTATCAATCCAAACGGCCAGATATTTATAGGCGGGAACCCGCTCGATGAGAGAACCATCCAATGAGTGAATATGTAGCCCATCTGAGACGTTTTTTTCTGTGATTTAGTGAACAACATATATTTAGTTTTGCCCGCATTAAGTAAAAGTTTTAAATCAACAAGGACATTCTGTAATGTAGCAAAATCAGATTACAGCTATAGTATAGTTTGGTCACCCGTTTCGTCTGCATATAGATGAATATTACCGGATTTAATGCATAGACCAATATTATTTATATAAATAGTAAAGAGAGCAGATCCCAAAATCAACCCCTGAGGTACAACTTTCATAACATCGAGGAAACTAGACTTGACTCCATCAGAAAGCACACAGTGTCCTGTCTGTTAAATAGTTCTTAAACCATTTGCAAGACTCCTGATTCAGGCCCATTTCAGACAGTCTTTGAATGAGTAGGGAATGGTCAATGTTTTGTATGATCTAGGTCATTTGACATATCATCTAAAACGAGCATAGTGGCTGAAACAGTGGTATGTCCAGATCTAAAACCAGATTGGTGCATATTCAGAATATAGTGAGAAGTTTAACAAATTCTTAGCTGGGAGTTGGTCGGGGATATAATACCGTGGCTAGGTTAGATCACTTGGAGATCGGGCGGTAGTTATCTAAGTCAGAAGGACATGTGCCGCTTTCCAAATCTTGGGGATAACACCAGTAGCAATGCCTTAACGAGCGACTGCCCCTCAAACAAAAAAAAAAATCCCTTTGAAAACGGCCTGTGTGGAATCGATACGAGTCAGAAACATTTATTCTAGTGTAAAAAATTGACCACAAAGTATAAATAGGATAATTGCGGTCATAAAAATCTGAAGTTTGGAACCTCAGTGCGTCACAATGAGTAAATGACGGTTTGGATTACAATTACGTCAACAAACCATGCCCCATGTTCAAATCACCCCTCCGCTTACCTTCGTTGAATGGGATCTCCATTGTTTCATCGCCCCCCGCCCCCCAACCAACGTATTCAAAGGATCACAGACGTTTGAGACTGAAAAGCCCTATATGGATTGACCATGCAATGCACGGTTCCAGCAGGATACACAGCCAACAACTGTAGTTCGCATGCCCTGCTGAAGGACCCTATCATGTGGAATAGGTGGTTGGAGTTGGTTGAGTCCCCAGCGGTGGTGAGTATATCGGTAGCTAGACCATAGACTGCTGCTTATGTATCTGGTTATGTATATATTGATAATCATTATCATTATCGTCGCTAGCATAGCTGGCTAATGTTAGCCTACCTCAATACAACTCGGATATTGCTTGGAAACACGATAACGTTTCAAAAGAAGGCCAATAATTAGTAGGAAAACCTTTGTCATGATTGTGATGTTGCCAGATTTACTTTAGATGCTGTATAACTTTAGCCAGATAACTAAGATTGAGGTGACCACCGTATTTTAGCTAGCTTTTTTTTTTGGACAGACTTTGCTAGTAAAAGTATTGACAACATTGCCATCTCTCTAAAGTAAATCTGACGATATCATCATATGGCAATGTTGTTTTGTCACGCTCGTCGGAGGAAGTGGACCAATGCGCAGCGTGGAATGTGAACATACTTAATTTTTTAGAGAACACCACACGAACAAAACAACAAACGATACGAAACGTGAAGTCCTTGGTTACAATACAAATCATACGGAACAAGATCCCACAACACACTGTGGGAAAACAGGCTGCCTAAGTATGGTTCCCAATCAGAGACAACGAGCAACAGCTGATACACGTTGCCTCTGATTGAGAACCACACCGGCCAACATAGAAACAAATGAACTAGATAATAACCCTAGCACACAAAACACATAGAAACAACACACCCTGGCTCAACATAACAGAGTCCCAGAGCCAGGGCGTGACATGTTTCCTACTAATCAGTTGGCTACTTTAGCGATGTCATCGTATTTCCATGCCACTCTTAAGTTAGTGTAATTTAGATGAAACGGTCACATTAGCCTCCGAGTTGCAACCCAGGTCTACGGCACAAATACACATTTAAAGACCTATCTACTGTTCTGTTCTGTTCTGATCACAGTGGTAGTAAAACCCTGATGAAAGACCTATCTACTGTTCTGTTCTGTTCTGTTCACAGTGGTAGTAAAAACCCTGATGAAAGACCTATCTACTGTTCTGTTCTGTTCTGTTCACAGTGGTAGTAAAACCCTGATGAAAGACCTATCTACTGTTCTGTTCTGTTCTGTTCACAGTGGTAGTAAAAACCCAGATGAAAGACCTATCTACTGTTCTGTTCTGTTCTGTTCACAGTGGTAGTAAAAACCCTGATGAAAGACCTATCTACTGTTCTGTTCTGTTCACAGTGGTAGTAAAACCCTGATGAAAGACCTATCTACTGTTCTGTTCTGTTCACAGTGGTAGTAAAACCCTGATGAAAGACCTATCTACTGTTCTGTTCTGTTCACAGTGGTAGTAAAACTCTGATGAAAGACCTAGCTACTGCTATGTTGGTACTAGCTAACCCATGTCTGACTACAAAAGTGTTCTAACTAGCAGCAACAAACTCAAACCCCAACCGAAGAACATGTCGCAGTTGGTTGCCTAGTGTAACGGCGTCACCGGCCTGTATCTAATCCAATCTGGAGCCAGTCTGTAAAGCATATAATTATCTTCCAAATGAGATGACGTTATTTCTCGAGCTACGTTTATAATTGAGGGATGATGACACTCGTTGACCCCTGTTTTTCTGTAAGACATGGTGAACGTTTTGGGTGCCGGACTGATCCCCTGGTCGTGAACGGATGCCGTTCAACAACGGTTGCTCCTTCTGGTAGGTTCCGGCATCCGTTCACGACCAGGGGATTATCATAACATGTCGAGGCAGTGTGACTGCAATGGTTTAGGCACCTGCAAAGCGATCCCTCCAGTCAACACCAAGTATCCAGCCAGCAATCTTCACCTGTCAACGGCAACAGCTTTCACAGGTTAATCTTTTGTACAAATACAGAAGGTAACCCACTGCATTACTTTTGGTACATTTGATTACCCAATTGTGAAACATAAGTTATGTAAAAACAGCCATTACCAGCCTGATCGTTGTGTTCACCATTGTATTTCACTCCACATTTAATGATATTGAAGTGAAATAGAAAGATTAACACAGCGATCAGGTTGGTTCCAGCAGGCTAATCATAGCCACCATTGATGATGTAATCAGTGCTCTGTGTGTGTGTGTTTGTGTGTGTGTGTGTGTTTGTGTGTGTGACCAACCAGTATCTTTGATGATGGGCCAGGAGCTGATCTACGCTGCTATGCCCATCAACGGGGTTCTGGCAAAAACCTCACCTCCAGCCTCACCTCTTGCCTGCTCACCATCAGTCGTCGATGGGGAGAACAGAATCAGGTAGGTTTAGTCTGACCTGTTCAAACTTCAACATAGTGCCTGTTTGTCTGTCAGATATCACCTATCCTAACTGCCATTGGTAATAGAACAGTGACTGTGTGTGTTTGTGTTCACAGAAACACGTATGGAGCCGGAACATGGAGACTTGGAAGATGATGTGATGAAGTCCAGACTGTCACCTGCTATTTCAACCTCTGAATGCCCGGCGATGAAAAGCCAAGTGATATTTACTCCTGATGTACTGACCTGCTGCAACCTCTACAGCCCCTGTGATTATTATTTGACCCAGCTGGTCATCTTGAAGAAAAATCTGGCCTTAATGGCCATGTACTGTTATAATCACCACCCGGCACAGCCAGAAGGGGACTGGCCACCCCTCAGAGCCTGGTTCCTCTCTAGGTTTCTTCCTAGGTTCCTGCCTTTCTAGGAAGTTTTTCCTAGCCACCGTGCTTCTACAACTGCATTGCTTGCTGTTTGGGGTTTTAGGCTGGGTTTCTGTACAGCACTTTGTGACATCTGCTGATGTAAAAAGGGCTTTATAAATAAAATGTGATTGATTGATTGATTAATTGACAGACAGGCTTGATACTGATGTCTCTGAATGGAGAGAGACCTGGTATTCGGCAATACATTTTTAATAGATACAACTTTGACTTGTATTGTATTTTTATTCTGCACTAGAATCAGGGAACTCATGTTGTATACGGGACACCAGACAGGAAGGTATGACCACTCTGACATGTTACCAAGGTAACCCCGTTACCACCAGACAGGAAGGTATGACCACTCTGACATGTTACCAAGGTAACCCCGTTACCAGCAGACAGGAAGGTATGACCACTCTGACATGTTACCAAGGTAACCCTGTTACCACCAGACAGGAAGGTATGACCACTCTGACATGTTACCAAGGTAACCCCGTTACCACCAGACAGGAAGGTATGACCACTCTGACATGTTACCAAGGTAACCCCATTACCACCACACAGGAAGGTATGACCACTCTGACATGTTACCAAGGTAACCCCATTACCACCACACAGGAAGGTATGTCCACTCTGACATGTTACCAAGGTAACCCCATTACCACCAGACAGGAAGGTATGACCACTCTGACATGTTACCAAGGTAACCCCGTTACCACCAGACAGGAAGGTGTGACCACTCTGACATGTTACCAAGGTAACCCCGTTACCACCAGACAGGAAGGTATGACCACTCTGACATGTTACCAAGGTAACCCCATTACCACCAGACAGGAAGGTATGACCACTCTGACATGTTACCAAGGTAACCCCGTTACCACCAGACAGGAAGGTGTGACCACTCTGACATGTTACCAAGGTAACCCCGTTACCACCAGACAGGAAGGTATGACCACTCTGACATGTTACCAAGGTAACCCCATTACCACCACACAGGAAGGTATGACCACTCTGACATGTTACCAAGGTAACCCCGTTACCACCAGACAGGAAGGTGTGACCACTCTGACATGTTACCAAGGTAACCCCGTTACCACCAGACAGGAAGGTATGACCACTCTGACATGTTACCAAGGTAACCCCATTACCACCACACAGGAAGGTATGACCACTCTGACATGTTACCAAGGTAACCCCATTACCACCAGACAGGAAGGTATGACCACTCTGACATGTTACCAAGGTAACCCTGTTACCACCAGACAGGAAGGTATGACCACTCTGACATGTTACCAAGGTAACCCTGTTACCACCAGACAGGAAGGTATGACCACTCTGACATGTTACCAAGGTAACCCCGTTACCACCAGACAGGAAGGTATGACCACTCTGACATGTTACCAAGGTAACCCTGTTACCACCAGACAGGAAGGTATGACCACTCTGACATGTTACCAAGGTAACCCCATTACCACCACACAGGAAGGTATGACCACTCTGACATGTTACCAAGGTAACCCCATTACCACCACACAGGAAGGTATGACCACTCTGACATGTTACCAAGGTAACCCCATTACCACCACACAGGAAGGTATGACCACTCTGACATGTTACCAAGGTAACCCCGTTACCACCAGACAGGAAGGTATGACCACTCTGACATGTTACCAAGGTAACCCTTCTACCACCAGACAGGAAGGTATGACCACTCTGACATGTTACCAAGGTAACCCCATTACCACCAGACAGGAAGGTATGACCACTCTGACATGTTACCAAGGTAACCCCATTACCACCAGACAGGAAGGTATGACCACTCTGACATGTTACCAAGGTAACCCCAATACCACCAGACAGGAAGGTATGACCACTCTGACATGTTACCAAGGTAACCCTGTTACCACCAGACAGGAAGGTATGACCACTCTGACATGTTACCAAGGTAACCCCATTACCACCACACAGGAAGGTATGACCACTCTGACATGTTACCAAGGTAACCCCATTACCCCCAGACAGGAAGGTGTGACCACTCTGACATGTTACCAAGGTAACCCTGTTACCACCAGACAGGAAGGTATAACCACTCTGACATGTTACCAAGGTAACCCCATTACCACCACACAGGAAGGTATGACCACTCTGACATGTTACCAAGGTAACCCCAATACCACCAGACAGGAAGGTATGACCACTCTGACATGTTACCAAGGTAACCCCATTACCACCACACAGGAAGGTATGACAACTCTGACATGTTACCAAGGTAACCCCATTACCACCAGACAGGAAGGTGTGACCACTCTGACATGTTACCAAGGTAACCCCATTACCACCAGACAGGAAGGTATGACCACTCTGACATGTTACCAAGGTAACCCCGTTACCACCAGACAGGAAGGTATGACCACTCTGACATGTTACCAAGGTAACCCCGTTACCACCACATTGGAAGGTATGACCACTCTGACATGTTACCAAGGTAACCCTGTTACCACCAGACAGGAAGGTATGACCACTCTGACATGTTACCAAGGTAACCCCGTTACCACCAAACGGGAAGGTATGACCACTCTGACATGTTACCAAGGTAACCCCGTTACCACCAGACGGGAAGGTATGACCACTCTGACATGTTACCAAGGTAACCCCAAAGGGGGAACAGCGGGCAAGGTTCTGACAGATGGGTGTGTCTTGGTGATGGCAAGGACACACCCAAGAAACACCCCTATCAAACCACACCCCCAAGCCAACTCCCGTTTGCCTTCTGTCATGGCCGCCAGCATTTCATGAGGAGCAAGCCAAACAATGAGGCCAAATCAGCAGGGGCAGTTCCCCCTTTAAAAGGATGCATCTAGGGATGGAGATACATCTCTCAAGTATTCCATCAAGTAACTAGGACCAGGACACTCGCTGCCACAGCCTGGATCTGAGAAATAATGATCTTATAAAAACACCAACTGGACGTTGCAGAGATGCAGTGAGATATATAGTGATGTATAGTGAGGGGCTCGGAGGCCACTGTGGACACAGAGAGAGAGCGAGAGAGACCCAGTGACATCTGCCGTAACAGTGATCAAGCTGTGGATTGTTGAACTCTGTAGAGGATTGGGGGAATCATTAGTTCTCTGCTCCACTTCTGCCAAAAGGTGTTTTCTTAGGCCATGTTCAGGGAGCAGTAAATAAAAGGGTCTTAGCTTCTGTTCTGTTCACTGCCAAGATGGAGTCAGAAGAAGTGTTCATTAACACCAGAGACTCAAGGCTGCTCCCGTCGGATCAGAGTTATCAGAGACGTCGACTCAGTACTTCCTGTATATAGCCGTGTTATTACCTGGTACTCCCTGTATATAGCCGTGTTATTACCTGGTACTTCCTGTATATTGCCATGTTATTACCTGGTACTTCCTGTATATAGCCATGTTATTACCTGGTACTCCCTGTATATAGCCATGTTATTACCTGGTACTCCCTGTATATAGCCATGTTATTACCTGGTACTTCCTGTATATAACCATGTTATTACCTGGTACTCCCTGTATATTGCCGTGTTATTACCTGGTACTCCCTGTATATTGCCGTGTTATTACCTGGTACTTCCTTTATAAAGCTGTGTTATTACCTGGTACTCCCTGTATATAACCATGTTATTACCTGGTACTCCCTGTATATTGCCGTGTTATTACCTGGTACTTCCTTTATAAAGCTGTGTTATTACCTGGTACTCCCTGTATATTGCCGTGTTATTACCTGGTACTTCCTTTATAAAGCTGTGTTATTACCTGGTACTTCCTTTATAAAGCTGTGTTATTACCTGGTACTCCCTGTATATTGCCGTTTTATTACCTGGTACTTCCTTTATAAAGCTGTGTTATTACCTGGTAATTCCTGTATATAACCATGTTATTACCTGGTACTCCCTGTATATAGCCGTGTTATTACCTGGTACTCCCTGTATATAACCATGTTATTACCTGGTACTCCCTGTATATAGCCATGTTATTACCTGGTACTCCCTGTATATAGCCGTGTTATTACCTGGTACTCCCTGTATATTGCCGTGTTATTACCTGGTACTTCCTTTATAAAGCTGTGTTATTACCTGGTACTTCCTGTATATAACCATGTTATGACCTGGTACTCCCTGTATATAGCCGTGTTATTACCTGGTACTCCCTGTATATTGCCGTGTTATTACCTGGTACTCCCTGTATATAACCATGTTATTACCTGGTACTCCCTGTATATAACCATGTTATTACCTGGTACTCCCTGTATATTGCCGTGTTATTACCTGGTACTTCCTTTATAAAGCTGTGTTATTACCTGGTACTTCCTGTATATAACCATGTTATTACCTGGTACTCCCTGTATATAGCCGTGTTATTACCTGGTACTCCCTGTATATTGCCGTGTTATTACCTGGTACTCCCTGTATATTGCCGTGTTATTACCTGGTACTTCCTTTATAAAGCTGTGTTATTACCTGGTACTCCCTGTATATTGCCGTGTTATTACCTGGTACTCCCTGTATATAGCTGTGTTATTACCTGGTACTCCCTGTATATTGCCGTGTTATTACCTGGTACTTCCTTTATAAAGCTGTGTTATTACCTGGTACTTCCTGTATATAACCATGTTATTACCTGGTACTCCCTGTATATAGCCATGTTATTACATGGTACTCCCTGTATATAGCCATGTTATTACCTGGTACTCTCTGTATATAACCATGTTATTACCTGGTACTCCCTGTATATAGGCATGTTATTACCTGGTACTTCCTGTATATAGCCATGTCATTACCTGGTACTTCCTGTATACAACCATGTTATTACCTGGTACTCCCTGTATATAGCCATGTTATTACCTGGTAATCCCTGTATATAGCCATGTTATTACCTGGTACCTGTATATAGCCATGTTATTACCTGGTAATCCCTGTATATAGCCATGTTATTACCTGGTACTTCCTGTATATAACCATGTTATTACCTGGTACTCCCTGTATATAGCCATGTTATTACCTGGTAATCCATGTATATAGCCATGATATTACCTGGTACCACTGCACATCGACTCAGTGCTGGTACTTCCTGTATATAGCCATGTTATAACCTGGTACTCCCTGTATATAGCCATGTTATTACCTGGTACCCCTGCACATCGACTCAGTGCTGGTACTTCCTGTATATAGCCATGTTATTACCTGGTACTTCCTGTATATAGCCATGTTATTACCTGGTACTTCCTGTATATAGCCATGTTATTACCTGGTACTTCCTGTATATAGCCATGTTATTACCTGGTACTCCCTGTATATAGCCATGTTATTACCTGGTACTCCCTGTATATAGCCATGTTATTACCTGGTACCACTGCACATCGAGTCAATGCTGGTACTTCCTGTATATAGCCATGTTTTTTTTCATTTTTTTCATTTTTTTTTTCACCTTTATTTAACCAGGTAAACCAGTTGAGAACAAGTTCTCATTTACAACTGCGACCTGGCCAAGATAAAGCAAAGCAGTGCGATAAAAACAACAACACAGAGTTACATATGGGGTAAAACAAAACAAAGTCAAAAATACAACAGAAATACATATATATACAGTGTTTGCAAATGTAGCAAGTTATGGAGGTAAGGCAATAAATAGGCTATAGTGCAAAATAATTACAATTAGTATTAACACTGGAATGATAGATGTGCAAGAGATGATGTGCAAATACAGATACTGGGGTACAAATGAGCAAAATAAATAACAATATAGGGATGAGGTAGTTGGGCGGGCTAATTTCAGATGGGCTGTGTACAGGTGCAGTGATCGGTAAGGTGCTCTGACAACTGATGCTTAAAGTTAGTGAGGGAGATAAGTGTCTCCAGCTTCAGAGATTTTTGCAATTTGTTCCAGTCATTGGCAGCAGAGAACTGGAAGGAATGGCGGCCAAAGGAGGTGTTGGCTTTGGGGATGACCAGTGAGATATACCTGCTGGAGCGCAGACTACGGGTGGGTGTTGCTATGGTGACCAATGAGCTAAGAAAAGGCGGGGATTTGCCTAGCAGTGATTTATAGATGGCCTGGAGCCAGTGGGTTTGGCGACGAATATGTAGAGAGGACCAGCCAACAAGAGCGTACAGGTCACAGTGGTGGGTAGTATATGGGGCTTTGGAGACAAAACAGATGGCACTGTGATAGACTACATCCAATTTGCTGAGTAGAGTGTTGGAGGCTATTTTGTAAATGACATCGCCGAAGTCAAGGATCGGTAGGATAGTCAGTTTTACGAGGGCATGTTTGGCAGCATGAGTGAAGGAGGCTTTGTTGCGAAATAGGAAACCGATTCTAGATTTAACTTTGGATTGGAGATTCTTAATGTGAGTCTGGAAGGAGAGTTTACAGTCTAACCAGACACCTAGATATTTGTAGTTGTCCACATACTCTAGGTCAGACCCGTCGAGAGTAGTGATTCTAGTCGGGTGGGCGGGTGCAAGCAGCGTTCGGTTGAAGAGCATGCATTTAGTTTTACTAGTGTTTAAGAGCAGTTGGAGGCTACTGAAGGAGTGTTGTATGGCATTGAAGCTCGTTTGGAGGTTTGTTAACATAGTGTCCAATGAAGGGCCAGATGTATACAAAATGGTGTCGTCTGCGTAGAGGTGGATCTGAGAGTCACCAGCAGCAAGAGCGACGTCATTGATATACACAGAGAAAAGAGTCGGCCCAAGAATTTAACCCTGTGGCACCCCCCATAGAGACTGCCATAGGTCCAGACAACAGGCCCTCCGATTTGACACATTGAACTCTATCTGAGAAGTAGTTGGTGAACCAGGCGAGGCAGTCATTTGAGAAACCAAGGCTATTTAGTCTGCCAATAAGAATGCGGTGGTTGACAGAGTCGAAAGCCTTGGCCAGGTCAATGAAAACGGCTGCACAGTACTGTCTATTATCGATCGCGGTTATAATATCGTTTAGGACCTTGAGCGTGGCTGAAGTGCACCCATGACCAGCTCGGAAACCGGATTGCATAGCGGAGAAGGTACGGTGGGATTCGAAATGGTCGGTGATCTGATTGTTGACTTGGCTTTCAAAAACTTTTGAAAGGCAGGGCAGGATGGATATGGGTCTGTAACAGTTTGGATCTAGAGTGTCACCCCCTTTGAAGAGGGGGATGACCGCGGCAGCTTTCCAATCTCTGGGGATCTCAGACGTTACGAAAGAGAGGTTGAACAGGCTAGTAATAGGGGTTGCGACAATTTCGGCTAGTTTTAGAAAGAAAGGGTCCAGATTGTCTAGCCCAGATGATTTGTAGGGGTCCAGATTTTGCAGCTCTTTCAGAACATCAGCTGTCTGGATTTGTGTGAAGGAGAAGCGGGGGGGGGGCATGGGCAAGTTGCAGTGGAGGGTGCAGAGCTGGTGGCCGGGGTAGTGGTAGCCAGGTGGAAAGCATGGCCAGCCATAGCAAAATGCTTGTTGAAATACTCGATTATTGTAGATTTATCAGTGGTGATAGTGTTTCCTAGCCTCAGTGCAGTGGGCAGCTGGGAGGAAGTGCTCTTATTTTCCATGGACTTTACAGTGTCCCAAAACTTTTTGGAGTTAGTGCTACAGGATGCAAATTTCTGTTTGAAAAAGTTAGCCTTTGCTTTCCTAACTGCTTGTGTATATTGGTTCCTAACTTCCCTGAAAAGTTGCATATCGCGGGGGCTATTTGATGCTAATGCAGTACGCCACAGGATGTTTTTGTGCTGGTCAAGGGCAGTCAAGTCTGAGGAGAACCAGGGGCTATATCTGTTCTTAGTTCTGTATTTTTTGAATGGGGCATGTTTATTTAAGATTGAGAGGAAATTACTTTGAAAGAACAACCAGGCATCCTCCACTGACGGAATGAGATCTATATCCATCCAGGATACCTGGGCCAGGTCAATTAGGAAGGCCTGCTCGCTGAAGTGTTTTTGGGAGCGTTTGACAGTGATGAGGGGTGGTCGTTTGACCGCGGACCTGTTACGGACGCAGGCAATAAGGCAGTGATCGCTGAGATCCTGGTTGAAGACAGCGGAGGTGTATTTAGAGGGTAAGTTAGTCAGGATGATATCTATGAGGGTACCCATGTTTACGGATTTAGGGTTGTACCTGGTAGGTTCGTTGATAATTTGTTTGAGATTGAGGGCATCTAGTTTGGATTGTAGGATGGCCGGGGTGTTAAGCATATCCCAGTTTAGGTCACCAAGCAGTACGAACTCTGAGGATAAATGGGGGGCAATCAATTCACATATGGTGTCCAGGGCACAGCTGGGGGCTGAGGGGGGTCTGTAGCAAGCGGCAACAGTGAGAGATTTATTTCTGGAAAGGTGGATTTTTTGAAGTAGAAGCTCAAACTGTTTGGGCACAGACCTGGATAGTGTGATAGAGCTCTGCAGGCTATCTCTACAGTATATTGCAACTCCACCCCCTTTGGCAGTTCTATCTAGATGGAAAATGTTATAGTTGGGGATGGAAATTTCAGAATTTTTGGTGGCCTTCCTAAGCCAGGATTCAGACACTGCTAGAACATCAGGGTTGGCGGAGTGTGCTAACGCAGTGAATAACTCAAACTTAGGAAGGAGGCTTCTGATATTTACGTGCAGAAAACCAAGACTTTTACGGTTACAGAAGTCAACAAATGATAGCTCCTGGGGAGTAGGAGTGATACTGGGGACTGCAGGGCCTGGGTTAGCCTCTACATCACCAGAGGAACAGAGGAGGACTAGAATAAGGATACGACTAAAGGCTTTAAGAACTGGTCTTCTAGTGCGTTGGGTACATAGAATAAAGGGGGCAGTTCTCCGGGCTTTGAGAAAAGATTCAGGGCATTATGTACAGAAAAGGATATGGAAGGATATGAGTACAGTTCAGGTAACCCTAAGCGTTGGGTAACAATGAAAGAGATAGCGTCACTGGAGGCACCGATTGAGACGGTCTCGGCGTGTATGGGGGGTGGAACAAAGGAACTATTTGAGGCAGTTTGAGAGGGACTAGGGGTTCTACAGTGAAATTGTATAATAAGAACTAACCCAAACAGCAATAGGCAAGGCATAATTGACATGGGAGAGAGGCATAAAGCAGTCACAGGTGTTATTAGAGAGAGCTAAGACAACAACTGGTAATAGCGATAACGTTTGGGCTAAGGCTAAACAGAATAAACAGGACAGGGTACCGTGTAAAGGAACAGTCCAGCAGGCATCAGCTGTGCAGCTTAGTGATCATAAGGTCCAGTGAACAGCAATATGTGAGTCCGAGAGCAGTTCAAATTGTTGCTTCAGCACAGCTAGCAGGGAGCACAGTTGTAGTTTGCGTGTGCTAGTGGGCCGGGGCTGGCAGATGGATCTTCGTGGTCGTCGCAACGGGAAGCCTGTTGAAACCACATCAGACGATTTCGTCGGCAAACCAGTCGTGTTGGATCGGCGGGGCTCAGTGTCAACACTAGGAGGTCCCGTCCGGTTGACAGAGAGGTAGATAGCCGGGAGATGGGCCTGAGGCTAGCTCAAGGCTAACTGGTGCTTGCTATAGGGAAATGGTAATTAGCCAACAACAGGTTGCAGCTAGCTAGCTGGTTGCGATGATCCGGCGCTAGGGTCCAGTGATTCCGGCAGAAAGTCCAATAAGCTCTGGGTCGATAGCACGCTGTGCAGACTGGCCGACGAATTGTCCAGGCTAGAGCTAGAGCTGGCTGGTGGATAGTGTAGGCCACGGACAATGGTGAAGACGCTAACGGTGACTAATAGCAAGTAGCCATTCAGTTGCAGCTACACTAGTTTCAGCTTAAGGTTCTTGATGAAAGTTATAAAGAAATAATATAATCCTTTCCACGTTGGGTGAGGCGGGTTGCAGGAAAGTATATTTAGTTAAAGAATGAAAGTAAAAATAGAGAAATATATACAAAATAGACAAAAAAACAAGAAACGGGATATTTACACAAGGACAATGAATAAAAGCGACCGCACTGCTACGCCATCTTGGATCCTGACACTTATTACCTGGTACTTCCTGTATATAACCATGTTATTACCTGGTACTCCCTGTATATAACCATGTTATTACCTGGTACCACTGCACATCGACTCAGTGCTGGTACTTCCTGTATATAGCCATGTTATTACCTGGTACTCCCTGTATATAGCCATGTAATTACCTGGTACCCCTGCACATCGACTCAGTGCTGGTACTTCCTGTATATAGCCATGTTATTACCTGGTACTTCCTGTATATAGCCATGTTATTACCTGGTACTTCCTGTATATAGCCATGTTATTACCTGGTACTTCCTGTATATAGCCATGTTATTACCTGGTACTTCCTGTATATAGCCATGTAATTACCTGGTACTTC
>NW_025535882.1:0-63353 GCF_020615455.1 Coregonus clupeaformis | reverse complement strand
AATGGTGAACTAATTAATCAGTGCGAACCAGCCAGTGACACTGAAATGTAGGTAATATTTTTCCGAAGCAAGATTTTGGTTAACTAAATACAGTGACGAGCCAGCAGCCTAACATAGAAACTTGTGTACCGTAGGCAGACGCTTTATGCATTGTGCCGCTGGCCCTGCTGGAGAATGAGTGACGCACCATATTTTAATTGTCAAATTGACAGAGCAAGCAATGCAAACTTGAAGTGTATTCAATGTTTAAAAAGGCTTCTCAAGTTTGTCATTCAAACTTGAAAAAAGCACACTTGATTTGGCCTAACTAATATTTTATCAACCCCAATCAAAAAAAGTTTGTTTGATTTATAATCTACATAATAAGTCACATTTCCAGTTGCTGAGGGATTCTTGTTCTGTGAAAGTGGCTCAAATTCAGATGTGGGATCTGTAGTTAAACAAGTACCTGCCAAATGAGAAGATATGAGTTCCCATACCGGGAGTTGAACCCGGGCCACCTGGGTGAAAACCAGGAATCCTAACCGCTAGACCATATGGGAAGATGCTACAGAATCAAAAACTTTACAGGCACATTGATAAAGGTCAATAAAACGTTGGTTTGCATTATGTCTGTTTTTGAAATTAAAAGCTCCATCGTTGCCTGCACCGAAAATTGACGTCCCTGCCTTTGAAGCAATGTGGAAATTAAAAGTTCTATAATTATTTTCAGAACTTCTGAATTTGTCTCTCACCTGTGGCACTTCTGCTCGCTCTTTTCTCAGTAAGGTTGCGGAAAAGTCCCATATAAAAACAGTCTAGAATGTGTTTTTCACATGACGTTTTAGCCTAAACGGTGAACTAATTAATCAGTGCGAACCAGCCAGTGACACTGAAATGTAGGTAATATTTTTTGAAGCAAGATTTTGGTTAACTAAATACAGTGACGAGCCAGCAGCCTAACATAGAAACTTGTGTACCGTAGGCAGACGCTTTATGCATTGTGCCGCTGGCCCTGCTGGAGAATGAGTGACGCACCATATTTTAATTGTCAAATTGACAGAGCAAGCAATGCAAACTTGAAGTGTATTCAATGTTTAAAAAGGCTTCTCAAGTTTGTCATTCAAACTTGAAAAAAGCACACTTGATTTGGCCTAACTAATATTTTATCAACCCCAATCAAAAAAAGTTTGTTTGATTTATAATCTACATAATAAGTCACATTTCCAGTTGCTGAGGGATTCTTGATCTGTGAAAGTGGCTCAAATTCAGATGTGGGATCTGAAGTTAAACAAGTACCTGCCAAATGACAAGATATGAGTTCCCATACCGGGAGTTGAACCCGGGCCACCTGGGTGAAAACCAGGAATCCTAACCGCTAGACCAAATGGGAAGATGCTATAGTACAAAAAACTTTATAGACACATTGATAAAGGTCAATAAAACGCTGGTTTGCATTATGTCTGTTGTTGAAATTAAAAGCTCCATCGTTGCCTGCACTGAAAATTGACGTCCCTGCCTTTGAAGCAATGTGGAAATTAAAAGTTCTATAATTATTTTCAGAACTTCTGGCTTTGTCTCTCACCTGTGGCACTTCTGCTCGCTCTTTTCTCAGTAAGGTTGCGGAAAAGTCCCATATAAAAACAGTCTAGAATGTGTTTTTCACATGACGTTTTAGCCTAAATGGTGAACTAATTAATCAGTGCGAACCAGCCAGTGACACTGAAATGTAGGTAATATTTTTTGAAGCAAGATTTTGGTTAACTAAATACAGTGACGAGCCAGCAGCCTAACATAGAAACTTGTGTACCGTAGGCAGACGCTTTATGCATTGTGCCGCTGGCCCTGCTGGAGAATGAGTGACGCACCATATTTTAATTGTCAAATTGACAGAGCAAGCAATGCAAACTTGAAGTGTATTCAATGTTTAAAAAGGCTTCTCAAGTTTGTCATTCAAACTTGAAAAAAGCACACTTGATTTGGCCTAACTAATATTTTATCAACCCCAATCAAAAAAAGTTTGTTTGATTTATAATCTACATAATAAGTCACATTTCCAGTTGCTGAGGGATTCTTGATCTGTGAAAGTGGCTCAAATTCAGATGTGGGATCTGAAGTTAAACAAGTACCTGCCAAATGACAAGATATGAGTTCCCATACCGGGAGTTGAACCCGGGCCACCTGGGTGAAAACCAGGAATCCTAACCGCTAGACCATATGGGAAGATGCTACAGTACAATAAACTTTACGGGCACATTGATAAAGGTCAATAAAACGCTGGTTTGCATTATGTCTGTTGTGAAATTAAAAGCTCCATCGTTGCCTGCACCGAAAATTGACGTCCCTGCCTTTGAAGCAATGTGGAAATTAAAAGTTCTATAATTATTTTCAGAACTTCTGGCTTTGTCTCTCACCTGTGGCACTTCTGCTCGCTCTTTTCTCAGTAAGGTTGCGGAAAAGTCCCATATAAAAACAGTCTAGGATGTGTTTTTCACATGACGTTTTAGCCTAAATGGTGAACTAATTAATCAGTGCGAACCAGCCAGTGACACTGAAATGTAGGTAATATTTTTTGAAGCAAGATTTTGGTTAACTAAATACAGTGACGAGCCAGCAGCCTAACATAGAAACTTGTGTACCGTAGGCAGACGCTTTATGCATTGTGCCGCTGGCCCTGCTGGAGAATGAGTGACGCACCATATTTTAATTGTCAAATTGACAGAGCAAGCAATGCAAACTTGAAGTGTATTCAATGTTTAAAAAGGCTTCTCAAGTTTGTCATTCAAACTTGAAAAAAGCACACTTGATTTGGCCTAACTAATATTTTATCAACCCCAATCAAAAAAAGTTTGTTTGATTTATAATCTACATAATAAGTCACATTTCCAGTTGCTGAGGGATTCTTGATCTGTGAAAGTGGCTCAAATTCAGATGTGGGATCTGAAGTTAAACAAGTACCTGCCAAATGACAAGATATGAGTTCCCATACCGGGAGTTGAACCCGGGCCACCTGGGTGAAAACCAGGAATCCTAACCGCTAGACCATATGGGAAGATGCTACAGTACAATAAACTTTACAGGCACATTGATAAAGGTCAATAAAACGCTGGTTTGCATTATGTCTGTTGTTGAAATTAAATGCTCCATCGTTGCCTGCACCGAAAATTGACGTCCCTGCCTTTGAAGCAATGTGGAAATTAAAAGTTCTATAATTATTTTCAGAACTTCTGGCTTTGTCTCTCACCTGTGGCACTTCTGCTCGCTCTTTTCTCAGTAAGGTTGCGGAAAAGTCCCATATAAAAACAGTCTAGAATGTGTTTTTCACATGACGTTTTAGCCTAAATGGTGAACTAATTAATCAGTGCGAACCAGCCAGTGACACTGAAATGTAGGTAATATTTTTCGAAGCAAGATTTTGGTTAACTAAATACAGTGACGAGCCAGCAGCCTAACATAGAAACTTGTGTACCGTAGGCAGACGCTTTATGCATTGTGCCGCTGGCCCTGCTGGAGAATGAGTGACGCACCATATTTTAATTGTCAAATTGACAGAGCAAGCAATGCAAACTTGAAGTGTATTCAATGTTTAAAAAGGCTTCTCAAGTTTGTCATTCAAACTTGAAAAAAGCACACTTGATTTGGCCTAACTAATATTTTATCAACCCCAATCAAAAAAAGTTTGTTTGATTTATAATCTACATAATAAGTCACATTTCCAGTTGCTGAGGGATTCTTGATCTGTGAAAGTGGCTCAAATTCAGATGTGGGATCTGAAGTTAAACAAGTACCTGCCAAATGACAAGATATGAGTTCCCATACCGGGAGATGAACCCGGGCCACCTGGGTGAAAACCAGGAATCCTAACCGCTAGACCACATGGGAAGATGCTACGGTACAAAAAACTTTACAGGCACATTGATAAAGGTCAATAAAACGATGGTTTGCATTATGTCTGTTGTTGAAATTAAAAGCTCCATCGTTGCCGGCACCGAAAATTGACGTCCCTGCCTTTGAAGCAATGTGGAAATTAAAAGTTCTATAATTATTTTCAGAACTTCTGGCTTTGTCTCTCACCTGTGGCACTTCTGCTCGCTCTTTTCTCAGTAAGGTTGCGGAAAAGTCCCATATAAAAACAGTCTAGAATGTGTTTTTCACATGACGTTTTAGCCTAAACGGTGAACTAATTAATCAGTGCGAACCAGCCAGTGACACTGAAATGTAGGTAATATTTTTTGAAGCAAGATTTTGGTTAACTAAATACAGTGACGAGCCAGCAGCCTAACATAGAAACTTGTGTACCGTAGGCAGACGCTTTATGCATTGTGCCGCTGGCCCTGCTGGAGAATGAGTGACGCACCATATTTTAATTGTCAAATTGACAGAGCAAGCAATGCAAACTTGAAGTGTATTCAATGTTTAAAAAGGCTTCTCAAGTTTGTCATTCAAACTTGAAAAAAGCACACTTGATTTGGCCTAACTAATATTTTATCAACCCCAATCAAAAAAAGTTTGTTTGATTTATAATCTACATAATAAGTCACATTTCCAGTTGCTGAGGGATTCTTGTTCTGTGAAAGTGGCTCAAATTCAGATGTGGGATCTGAAGTTAAACAAGTACCTGCCAAATGACAAGATATGAGTTCCCATACCGGGAGATGAACCCGGGCCACCTGGGTGAAAACCAGGAATCCTAACCGCTAGACCATATGGGAAGATGCTACAGTACAATAAACTTTACAGACACATTGATAAAGGTCAATAAAACGCTGGTTTGCATTATGTCTGTTGTTGAAATTAATTGCTCCATCGTTGCCGGCACCGAAAATTGACGTCCCTGCCTTTGAAGCAATGTGGAAATTAAAAGTTCTATAATTATTTTCAGAACTTCTGGCTTTGTCTCTCACCTGTGGCACTTCTGCTCGCTCTTTTCTCAGTAAGGTTGCGGAAAAGTCCCATATAAAAACAGTCTAGAATGTGTTTTTCACATGACGTTTTAGCCTAAATGGTGAACTAATTAATCAGTGCGAACCAGCCAGTGACACTGAAATGTAGGTAATATTTTTCGAAGCAAGATTTTGGTTAACTAAATACAGTGACGAGCCAGCAGCCTAACATAGAAACTTGTGTACCGTAGGCAGACGCTTTATGCATTGTGCCGCTGGCCCTGCTGGAGAATGAGTGACGCACCATATTTTAATTGTCAAATTGACAGAGCAAGCAATGCAAACTTGAAGTGTATTCAATGTTTAAAAGGCTTCTCAAGTTTGTCATTCAAACTTGAAAAAAGCACACTTGATTTGGCCTAACTAATATTTTATCAACCCCAATCAAAAAAAGTTTGTTTGATTTATAATCTACATAATAAGTCACATTTCCAGTTGCTGAGGGATTCTTGTTCTGTGAAAGTGGCTCAAATTCAGATGTGGGATCTGAAGTTAAACAAGTACCTGCCAAATGACAAGATATGAGTTCCCATACCGGGAGATGAACCCGGGCCACCTGGGTGAAAACCAGGAATCCTAACCGCTAGACCATATGGGAAGATGCTACAGTACAAAAAACTTTACAGACACATTGATAAAGGTCAATAAAACGCTGGTTTGCATTATGTCTGTTGTTGAAATTAAAAGCTCCATCGTTGCCTGCACCGAAAATTGACGTCCCTGCCTTTGAAGCAATGTGGAAATTAAAAGTTCTATAATTATTTTCAGAACTTCTGGCTTTGTCTCTCACCTGTGGCACTTCTGCTCGCTCTTTTCTCAGTAAGGTTGCGGAAAAGTCCCATATAAAAACAGTCTAGAATGTGTTTTTCACATGACGTTTTAGCCTAAATGGTGAACTAATTAATCAGTGCGAACCAGCCAGTGACACTGAAATGTAGGTAATATTTTTCGAAGCAAGATTTTGGTTAACTAAATACAGTGACGAGCCAGCAGCCTAACATAGAAACTTGTGTACCGTAGGCAGACGCTTTATGCATTGTGCCGCTGGCCCTGCTGGAGAATGAGTGACGCACCATATTTTAATTGTCAAATTGACAGAGCAAGCAATGCAAACTTGAAGTGTATTCAATGTTTAAAAAGGCTTCTCAAGTTTGTCATTCAAACTTGAAAAAAGCACACTTGATTTGGCCTAACTAATATTTTATCAACCCCAATCAAAAAAAGTTTGTTTGATTTATAATCTACATAATAAGTCACATTTCCAGTTGCTGAGGGATTCTTGTTCTGTGAAAGTGGCTCAAATTCAGATGTGGGATCTGAAGTTAAACAAGTACCTGCCAAATGACAAGATATGAGTTCCCATACCGGGAGATGAACCCGGGCCACCTGGGTGAAAACCAGGAATCATAACCGCTAGACCACATGGGAAGATGCTACAGTACAAAAAACTTTACAGGCACATTGATAAAGGTCAATAAAACGATGGTTTGCATTATGTCTGTTGTTGAAATTAAAAGCTCCATCATTGCCTGCACCGAAAATTGACGTCCCTGCCTTTGAAGCAATGTGGAAATTAAAAGTTCTATAATGATTTTCAGAACTTCTGGCTTTGTCTCTCACCTGTGGCACTTCTGCTCGCTCTTTTCTCAGTAAGGTTGCGGAAAAGTCCCATATAAAAACAGTCTAGAATGTGTTTTTCACATGACGTTTTAGCCTAAACGGTGAACTAATTAATCAGTGCGAACCAGCCAGTGACACTGAAATGTAGGTAATATTTTTTGAAGCAAGATTTTGGTTAACTAAATACAGTGACGAGCCAGCAGCCTAACATAGAAACGTGTGTACCGTAGGCAGACGCTTTATGCATTGTGCCGCTGGCCCTGCTGGAGAATGAGTGACGCACCATATTTTAATTGTCAAATTGACAGAGCAAGCAATGCAAACTTGAAGTGTATTCAATGTTTAAAAGGCTTCTCAAGTTTGTCATTCAAACTTGAAAAAAGCACACTTGATTTGGCCTAACTAATATTTTATCAACCCCAATCAAAAAAAGTTTGTTTGATTTATAATCTACATAATAAGTCTCATTTCCAGTTGCTGAGGGATTCTTGTTCTGTGAAAGTGGCTCAAATTCAGATGTGGGATCTGAAGTTAAACAAGTACCTGCCAAATGACAAGATATGAGTTCCCATACCGGGAGATGAACCCGGGCCACCTGGGTGAAAACCAGGAATCCTAACCGCTAGACCATATGGGAAGATGCTACAGTACAATAAACTTTACAGGCACATTGATAAAGGTCAATAAAACGCTGGTTTGCATTATGTCTGTTGTTGAAATTAATTGCTCCATCGTTGCCTGCACTGAAAATTGACGTCCCTGCCTTTGAAGCAATGTGGAAATTAAAAGTTCTATAATTATTTTCAGAACTTCTGGCTTTGTCTCTCACCTGTGGCACTTCTGCTCGCTCTTTTCTCAGTAAGGTTGCGGAAAAGTCCCATATAAAAACAGTCTAGAATGTGTTTTTCACATGACGTTTTAGCCTAAATGGTGAACTAATTAATCAGTGCGAACCAGCCAGTGACACTGAAATGTAGGTAATATTTTTTGAAGCAAGATTTTGGTTAACTAAATACAGTGACGAGCCAGCAGCCTAACATAGAAACTTGTGTACCGTAGGCAGACGCTTTATGCATTGTGCCGCTGGCCCTGCTGGAGAATGAGTGACGCACCATATTTTAATTGTCAAATTGACAGAGCAAGCAATGCAAACTTGAAGTGTATTCAATGTTTAAAAAGGCTTCTCAAGTTTGTCATTCAAACTTGAAAAAAGCACACTTGATTTGGCCTAACTAATATTTTATCAACCCCAATCAAAAAAAGTTTGTTTGATTTATAATCTACATAATAAGTCACATTTCCAGTTGCTGAGGGATTCTTGATCTGTGAAAGTGGCTCAAATTCAGATGTGGGATCTGAAGTTAAACAAGTACCTGCCAAATGACAAGATATGAGTTCCCATACCGGGAGTTGAACCCGGGCCACCTGGGTGAAAACCAGGAATCCTAACCGCTAGACCATATGGGAAGATGCTACAGTACAATAAACTTTACAGGCACATTGATAAAGGTCAATAAAACGCTGGTTTGCATTATGTCTGTTGTTGAAATTAATTGCTCCATCGTTGCCGGCACCGAAAATTGACGTCCCTGCCTTTGAAGCAATGTGGAAATTAAAAGTTCTATAATTATTTTCAGAACTTCTGGCTTTGTCTCTCACCTGTGGCACTTCTGCTCGCTCTTTTCTCAGTAAGGTTGCGGAAAAGTCCCATATAAAAACAGTCTAGAATGTGTTTTTCACATGACGTTTTAGCCTAAATGGTGAACTAATTAATCAGTGCGAACCAGCCAGTGACACTGAAATGTAGGTAATATTTTTTGAAGCAAGATTTTGGTTAACTAAATACAGTGACGAGCCAGCAGCCTAACATAGAAACTTGTGTACCGTAGGCAGACGCTTTATGCATTGTGCCGCTGGCCCTGCTGGAGAATGAGTGACGCACCATATTTTAATTGTCAAATTGACAGAGCAAGCAATGCAAACTTGAAGTGTATTCAATGTTTAAAAGCTTCTCAAGTTTGTCATTCAAACTTGAAAAAAGCACACTTGATTTGGCCTAACTAATATTTTATCAACCCCAATCAAAAAAAGTTTGTTTGATTTATAATCTACATAATAAGTCACATTTCCAGTTGCTGAGGGATTCTTGATCTGTGAAAGTGGCTCAAATTCAGATGTGGGATCTGAAGTTAAACAAGTACCTGCCAAATGACAAGATATGAGTTCCCATACCGGGAGATGAACCCGGGCCACCTGGGTGAAAACCAGGAATCCTAACCGCTAGACCATATGGGAAGATGCTACAGTACAATAAACTTTACAGGCACATTGATAAAGGTCAATAAAACGCTGGTTTGCATTATGTCTGTTGTTGAAATTAATTGCTCCATCGTTGCCGGCACCGAAAATTGACGTCCCTGCCTTTGAAGCAATGTGGAAATTAAAAGTTCTATAATTATTTTCAGAACTTCTGGCTTTGTCTCTCACCTGTGGCACTTCTGCTCGCTCTTTTCTCAGTAAGGTTGCGGAAAAGTCCCATATAAAAAGAGTCTAGAATGTGTTTTTCACATGACGTTTTAGCCTAAATGGTGAACTAATTAATCAGTGCGAACCAGCCAGTGACACTGAAATGTAGGTAATATTTTTCAAAGCAAGATTTTGGTTAACTAAATACAGTGACAAGCCAGCAGCCTAACATAGAAACTTGTGTACCGTAGGCAGACGCTTTATGCATTGTGCCGCTGGCCCTGCTGGAGAATGAGTGACGCACCATATTTTAATTGTCAAATTGACAGAGCAAGCAATGCAAACTTGAAGTGTATTCAATGTTTAAAAAGGCTTATCAAGTTTGTCATTCAAACTTGAAAAAAGCACACTTGATTTGGCCTAACTAATATTTTATCAACCCCAATCAAAAAAAGTTTGTTTGATTTATAATCTACATAATAAGTCACATTTCCAGTTGCTGAGGGATTCTTGTTCTGTGAAAGTGGCTCAAATTCAGATGTGGGATCTGAAGTTAAACAACTACCTGCCAAATGACAAGATATGAGTTCCCATACCGGGAGTTGAACCCGGGCCACCTGGGTGAAAACCAGGAATCCTAACCGCTAGACCATATGGGAAGATGCTACAGTACAATAAACTTTACAGGCACATTGATAAAGGTCAATAAAACGCTGGTTTGCATTATGTCTGTTGTTGAAATTAATAGCTCCATCGTTGCCTGCACCGAAAATTGACGTCCCTGCCTTTGAAGCAATGTGGAAATTAAAAGTTCTATAATTATTTTCAGAACTTCTGGCTTTGTCTCTCACCTGTGGCACTTCTGCTCGCTCTTTTCTCAGTAAGGTTGCGGAAAAGTCCCATATAAAAACAGTCTAGAATGTGTTTTTCACATGACGTTTTAGCCTAAATGGTGAACTAATTAATCAGTGCGAACCAGCCAGTGACACTGAAATGTAGGTAATATTTTTCGAAGCAAGATTTTGGTTAACTAAATACAGTGACGAGCCAGCAGCCTAACATAGAAACTTGTGTACCGTAGGCAGACGCTTTATGCATTGTGCCGCTGGCCCTGCTGGAGAATGAGTGACGCACCATATTTTAATTGTCAAATTGACAGAGCAAGCGATGCAAACTTGAAGTGTATTCAATGTTTAAAAGGCTTCTCAAGTTTGTCATTTAAACTTGAAAAAAGCACACTTGATTTGGCCTAACTAATATTTTATCAACCCCAATCAAAAAAAGTTTGTTTGATTTATAATCTACATAATAAGTCACATTTCCAGTTGCTGAGGGATTCTTGTTCTGTGAAAGTGGCTCAAATTCAGATGTGGGATCTGTAGTTAAACAAGTACCTGCCAAATGAGAAGATATGAGTTCCCATACCGGGAGTTGAACCCGGGCCACCTGGGTGAAAACCAGGAATCCTAACCGCTAGACCATATGGGAAGATGCTACAGTATCAAAAACTTTACAGACACATTGATAAAGGTCAATAAAACGTTGGTTTGCATTATGTCTGTTTTTGAAATTAAATGCTCCATCGTTGCCGGCACCGAAAATTGACGTCCCTGCCTTTGAAGCAATGTGGAAATTAAAAGTTCTATAATTATTTTCAGAACTTCTGGCTTTGTCTCTCACCTGTGGCACTTCTGCTCGCTCTTTTCTCAGTAAGGTTGCGGAAAAGTCCCATATAAAAACAGTCTAGAATGTGTTTTTCACATGACGTTTTAGCCTAAATGGTGAACTAATTAATCAGTGCGAACCAGCCAGTGACACTGAAATGTAGGTAATATTTTTTCGAAGCAAGATTTTGGTTAACTAAATACAGTGACGAGCCAGCAGCCTAACATAGAAACTTGTGTACCGTAGGCAGACGCTTTATGCATTGTGCCGCTGGCCCTGCTGGAGAATGAGTGACGCACCATATTTTAATTGTCAAATTGACAGAGCAAGCAATGCAAACTTGAAGTGTATTCAATGTTTAAAAAGGCTTCTCAAGTTTGTCATTCAAACTTGAAAAAAGCACACTTGATTTGGCCTAACTAATATTTTATCAACCCCAATCAAAAAAAGTTTGTTTGATTTATAATCTACATAATAAGTCACATTTCCAGTTGCTGAGGGATTCTTGATCTGTGAAAGTGGCTCAAATTCAGATGTGGGATCTGAAGTTAAACAAGTACCTGCCAAATGACAAGATATGAGTTCCCATACCGGGAGATGAACCCGGGCCACCTGGGTGAAAACCAGGAATCCTAACCGCTAGACCATATGGGAAGATGCTACAGTACAAAAAACTTTACAGGCACATTGATAAAGGTCAATAAAACGCTGGTTTGCATTATGTCTGTTGTTGAAATTAATTGCTCCATCGTTGCCGGCACCGAAAATTGACGTCCCTGCCTTTGAAGCAATGTGGAAATTAAAAGTTCTATAATTATTTTCAGAACTTCTGGCTTTGTCTCTCACCTGTGGCACTTCTGCTCGCTCTTTTCTCAGTAAGGTTGCGGAAAAGTCCCATATAAAAACAGTCTAGAATGTGTTTTTCACATGACGTTTTAGCCTAAATGGTGAACTAATTAATCAGTGCGAACCAGCCAGTGACACTGAAATGTATGTAATATTTTTCAAGCAAGATTTTGGTTAACTAAATACAGTGACGAGCCAGCAGCCTAACATAGAAACTTGTGTACCGTAGGCAGACGCTTTATGCATTGTGCCGCTGGCCCTGCTGGAGAATGAGTGACGCACCATATTTTAATTGTCAAATTGACAGAGCAAGCAATGCAAACTTGAAGTGTATTCAATGTTTAAAAGGCTTCTCAAGTTTGTCATTCAAACTTGAAAAAAGCACACTTGATTTGGCCTAACTAATATTTTATCAACCCCAATCAAAAAAAGTTTGTTTGATTTATAATCTACATAATAAGTCACATTTCCAGTTGCTGAGGGATTCTTGTTCTGTGAAAGTGGCTCAAATTCAGATGTGGGATCTGAAGTTAAACAAGTACCTGCCAAATGACAAGATATGAGTTCCCATACCGGGAGATGAACCCGGGCCACCTGGGTGAAAACCAGGAATCCTAACCGCTAGACCATATGGGAAGATGCTACGGTACAATAAACTTTACAGGCACATTGATAAAGGTCAATAAAACGCTGGTTTGCATTATGTCTGTTGTTGAAATTAAATGCTCCATCGTTGCCGGCACCGAAAATTGACGTCCCTGCCTTTGAAGCAATGTGGAAATTAAAAGTTCTATAATTATTTTCAGAACTTCTGGCTTTGTCTCTCACCTGTGGCACTTCTGCTCGCTCTTTTCTCAGTAAGGTTGCGGAAAAGTCCCATATAAAAACAGTCTAGAATGTGTTTTTCACATGACGTTTTAGCCTAAACGGTGAACTAATTAATCAGTGCGAACCAGCCAGTGACACTGAAATGTATGTAATATTTTTTCGAAGCAAGATTTTGGTTAACTAAATACAGTGACGAGCCAGCAGCCTAACATAGAAACTTGTGTACCGTAGGCAGACGCTTTATGCATTGTGCCGCTGGCCCTGCTGGAGAATGAGTGACGCACCATATTTTAATTGTCAAATTGACAGAGCAAGCAATGCAAACTTGAAGTGTATTCAATGTTTAAAAAGGCTTCTCAAGTTTGTCATTTAAACTTGAAAAAAGCACACTTGATTTGGCCTAACTAATATTTTATCAACCCCAATCAAAAAAAGTTTGTTTGATTTATAATCTACATAATAAGTCACATTTCCAGTTGCTGAGGGATTCTTGTTCTGTGAAAGTGGCTCAAATTCAGATGTGGGATCTGAAGTTAAACAAGTACCTGCCAAATGACAAGATATGAGTTCCCATACCGGGAGTTGAACCCGGGCCACCTGGGTGAAAACCAGGAATCCTAACCGCTAGACCATATGGGAAGATGCTACGGTACAATAAACTTTACAGGCACATTGATAAAGGTCAATAAAACGCTGGTTTGCATTATGTCTGTTGTTGAAATTAATTGCTCCATCGTTGCCGGCACCGAAAATTGACGTCCCTGCCTTTGAAGCAATGTGGAAATTAAAAGTTCTATAATTATTTTCAGAACTTCTGGCTTTGTCTCTCACCTGTGGCACTTCTGCTCGCTCTTTTCTCAGTAAGGTTGCGGAAAAGTCCCATATAAAAACAGTCTAGAATGTGTTTTTCACATGACGTTTTAGCCTAGACGGTGAACTAATTAATCTGTGCGAACCAGCCAGTGACACTGAAATGTATGTAATATTTTTTCAGAAGCAAGATTTTGGTTAACTAAATACAGTGACGAGCCAGCAGCCTAACATAGAAACTTGTGTACCGTAGGCAGACGCTTTATGCATTGTGCCGCTGGCCCTGCTGGAGAATGAGTGACGCACCATATTTTAATTGTCAAATTGACAGAGCAAGCAATGCAAACTTGAAGTGTATTCAATGTTTAAAAAGGCTTCTCAAGTTTGTCATTCAAACTTGAAAAAAGCACACTTGATTTGGCCTAACTAATATTTTATCAACCCCAATCAAAAAAAGTTTGTTTGATTTATAATCTACATAATAAGTCACATTTCCAGTTGCTGAGGGATTCTTGTTCTGTGAAAGTGGCTCAAATTCAGATGTGGGATCTGAAGTTAAACAAGTACCTGCCAAATGACAAGATATGAGTTCCCATACCGGGAGATGAACCCGGGCCACCTGGGTGAAAACCAGGAATCCTAACCGCTAGACCATATGGGAAGATGCTACGGTACAATAAACTTTACAGGCACATTGATAAAGGTCAATACAACGCTGGTTTGCATTATGTCTGTTGTTGAAATTAAATGCTCCATCGTTGCCGGCACCGAAAATTGACGTCCCTGCCTTTGAAGCAATGTGGAAATTAAAAGTTCTATAATTATTTTCAGAACTTCTGGCTTTGTCTCTCACCTGTGGCACTTCTGCTCGCTCTTTTCTCAGTAAGGTTGCGGAAAAGTCCCATATAAAAACAGTCTAGAATGTGTTTTTCACATGACGTTTTAGCCTAAACGGTGAACTAATTAATCTGTGCGAACCAGCCAGTGACACTGAAATGTATGTAATATTTTTTCAGAGCAAGATTTTGGTTAACTAAATACAGTGACGAGCCAGCAGCCTAACATAGAAACTTGTGTACCGTAGGCAGACGCTTTATGCATTGTGCCGCTGGCCCTGCTGGAGAATGAGTGACGCACCATATTTTAATTGTCAAATTGACAGAGCAAGCGATGCAAACTTGAAGTGTTTTCAATGTTTAAAAAGGCTTTTCAAGTTTGTCATTTAAACTTGAAAAAAGCACACTTGATTTGGCCTAACTAATATTTTATCAACCCCAATCAAAAAAAAGTTTGTTTGATTTATAATCTACATAATAAGTCACATTTCCAGTTGCTGAGGGATTCTTGTTCTGTGAAAGTGGCTCAAATTCAGATGTGGGATCTGAAGTTAAACAAGTACCTGCCAAATGACAAGATATGAGTTCCCATACCGGGAGATGAACCCGGGCCACCTGGGTGAAAACCAGGAATCCTAACCGCTAGACCATATGGGAAGATGCTACGGTACAATAAACTTTACAGGCACATTGATAAAGGTCAATACAACGCTGGTTTGCATTATGTCTGTTGTTGAAATTAATTGCTCCATCGTTGCCTGCACCGAAAATTGACGTCCCTGCCTTTGAAGCAATGTGGAAATTAAAAGTTCTATAATTATTTTCAGAACTTCTGGCTTTGTCTCTCACCTGTGGCACTTCTGCTCGCTCTTTTCTCAGTACGGTTGCGGAAAAGTCCCATATAAAAACAGTCTAGAATGTGTTTTTCACATGACGTTTTAGCCTAAACGGTGAACTAATTAATCAGTGCGAACCAGCCAGTGACACTGAAATGTATGTAATATTTTTCAGAGCAAGATTTTGGTTAACTAAATACAGTGACGAGCCAGCAGCCTAACATAGAAACTTGTGTACCATAGGCAGACGCTTTATGCATTGTGCTGCTGGCCCTGCTGGAGAATGAGTGACGCACCATATTTTAATTGTCAAATTGACAGAGCAAGCGATGCAAACTTGAAGTGTATTCAATGTTTAAAAAGGCTTATCAAGTTTGTCATTCAAACTTGAAAAAAGCACACTTGATTTGGCCTAACTAATATTTTATCAACCCCAATCAAAAAAAGTTTGTTTGATTTATAATCTACATAATAAGTCACATTTCCAGTTGCTGAGGGATTCTTGTTCTGTGAAAGTGGCTCAAATTCAGATGTGGGATCTGAAGTTAAACAAGTACCTGCCAAATGACAAGATATGAGTTCCCATACCGGGAGATGAACCCGGGCCACCTGGGTGAAAACCAGGAATCCTAACCGCTAGACCATATGGGAAGATGCTACGGTACAATAAACTTTACAGGCACATTGATAAAGGTCAATAAAACGCTGGTTTGCATTATGTCTGTTGTTGAAATTAATTGCTCCATCGTTGCCTGCACCGAAAATTGACGTCCCTGCCTTTGAAGCAATGTGGAAATTAAAAGTTCTATAATTATTTTCAGAACTTCTGGCTTTGTCTCTCACCTGTGGCACTTCTGCTCGTTCTTTTCTCAGTAAGGTTGCGGAAAAGTCCCATATAAAAACAGTCTAGAATGTGTTTTTCACATGACGTTTTAGCCTAGACGGTGAACTAATTAATCTGTGCGAACCAGCCAGTGACACTGAAATGTATGTAATATTTTTCAGAGCAAGATTTTGGTTAACTAAATACAGTGACGAGCCAGCAGCCTAACATAGAAAGTTGTGTACCGTAGGCAGACGCTTTATGCATTGTGCCGCTGGCCCTGCTGGAGAATGAGTGACGCACCATATTTTAATTGTCAAATTGACAGAGCAAGCAATGCAAACTTGAAGTGTATTCAATGTTTAAAAAGGCTTCTCAAGTTTGTCATTCAAACTTGAAAAAAGCACACTTGATTTGGCCTAACTAATATTTTATCAACCCCAATCAAAAAAAGTTTGTTTGATTTATAATCTACATAATAAGTCACATTTCCAGTTGCTGAGGGATTCTTGTTCTGTGAAAGTGGCTCAAATTCAGATGTGGGATCTGAAGTTAAACAAGTACCTGCCAAATGACAAGATATGAGTTCCCATACCGGGAGATGAACCCGGGCCACCTGGGTGAAAACCAGGAATCCTAACCGCTAGACCATATGGGAAGATGCTACAGTACAATAAACTTTACAGGCACATTGATAAAGGTCAATACAAACGCTGGTTTGCATTATGTCTGTTGTTGAAATTAATTGCTCCATCGTTGCCGGCACCGAAAATTGACGTCCCTGCCTTTGAAGCAATGTGGAAATTAAAAGTTCTATAATTATTTTCAGAACTTCTGGCTTTGTCTCTCACCTGTGGCACTTCTGCTCGCTCTTTTCTCAGTAAGGTTGCGGAAAAGTCCCATATAAAAACAGTCTAGAATGTGTTTTTCACATGACGTTTTAGCCTAGACGGTGAACTAATTAATCAGTGCGAACCAGCCAGTGACACTGAAATGTATGTAATATTTTTCAGAGCAAGATTTTGGTTAACTAAATACAGTGTCAAGCCAGCAGCCTAACATAGAAACTTGTGTACCGTAGTCAGACGCTTTATGCATTGTGCCGCTGGCCCTGCTGGAGAATGAGTGACGCACCATATTTTAATTGTCAAATTGACAGAGCAAGCGATGCAAACTTGAAGTGTATTCAATGTTTAAAAGGCTTCTCAAGTTTGTCATTCAAACTTGAAAAAAGCACACTTGATTTGGCCTAACTAATATTTTATCAACCCCAATCAAAAAAAGTTTGTTTGATTTATAATCTACATAATAAGTCACATTTCCAGTTGCTGAGGGATTCTTGTTCTGTGAAAGTGGCTCAAATTCAGATGTGGGATCTGAAGTTAAACAAGTACCTGCCAAATGACAAGATATGAGTTCCCATACCGGGAGTTGAACCCGGGCCACCTGGGTGAAAACCAGGAATCCTAACCGCTAGACCATATGGGAAGATGCTACGGTACAATAAACTTTACAGGCACATTGATAAAGGTCAATAAAACGCTGGTTTGCATTATGTCTGTTGTTGAAATTAATTGCTCCATCGTTGCCTGCACCGAAAATTGACGTCCCTGCCTTTGAAGCAATGTGGAAATTAAAAGTTCTATAATTACTTTCAGAACTTCTGGCTTTGTCTCTCACCTGTGGCACTTCTGCTCGCTCTTTTCTCAGTAAGGTTGCGGAAAAGTCCCATATAAAAACAGTCTAGAATGTGTTTTTCACATGACGTTTTAGCCTAAACGGTGAACTAATTAAGCAGTGCGAACCAGCCAGTGACACTGAAATGTATATAATATTTTTCGAAGCAAGATTTTGGTTAACTAAATACAGTGTCGAGCAAGCAGTCTAACATAGAAACTTGTGTACCGTACTCAGACGCTTTATCCATCGTGCCGCTGGCCCTGCTGGAGAATGAGTGACGCACCATATTTTAATTGTCAAATTGACAGAGCAAGCAATGCAAACTTGAAGTGTATTCAATGTTTAAAAAGGCTTCTCAAGTTTGTCATTTAAACTTGAAAAAAGCACACTTGATTTGGCCTAACTACTATTTTATCAATCCCAATCAAAAAAAGTTTGTTTGATTTATAATCTACATACTAAGTCACATTTCCAGTTGGTGAGGGATTCCTGTTCTGTGAATGTGGCTCAAATTCAGATGTGGTATCTGAAGTTAAACAAGTACCTGCCAAATGACAAGATATGAGTTCCCATACCGGGAGATGAACCCGGGCCACCTGGGTGAAAACCAGGAATCCTAACCGCTAGACCATATGGGAAGATGCTACGGTACAATAAACTTTACAGGCACATTGATAAAGGTCAATAAAACGCTGGTTTGCATTATGTCTGTTGTTGAAATTAATTGCTCCATCGTTGCCGGCACCGAAAATTGACGTCCCTGCCTTTGAAGCAATGTGGAAATTAAAAGTTCTATAATTATTTTCAGAACTTCTGGCTTTGTCTCTCACCTGTGGCACCTCTGCTCGTTCTTTTCTCAGTAAGATTGCGGAAAAGTCCCATATAAAAACAGTCTAGAATGTGTTTTTCACATGACGTTTTAGCCTAAACGGTGAACTAATTAATCAGTGCGAACCAGCCAGTGACACTGAAATGTAGGTAATATTTTTTCAGAGCAAGATTTTGGTTAACTAAATAAAGTGTCGAGCCAGCAGCCTAACATAGAAACTTGTGTACCGTAGTCAGACGCTTTATCCATTGTGCCGCTGGCCCTGCTGGAGAATGAGTGACGTACCATATTTTAATTGTCAAATTGACAGAGCAAGCAATGCAAACTTGAAGTGTATTCAATGTTTAAAAGGCTTCTCAAGTTTGTCATTCAAACTTGAAAAAAGCACACTTGATTTGGCCTAACTAATATTTTATCAACCCCAATCAAAAAAAGTTTGTTTGATTTATAATCTACATAATAAGTCACATTTCCAGTTGCTGAGGGATTCTTGTTCTGTGAAAGTGGCTCAAATTCAGATGTGGGATCTGAAGTTAAACAAGTACCTGCCAAATGACAAGATATGAGTTCCCATACCGGGAGTTGAACCCGGGCCACCTGGGTGAAAACCAGGAATCCTAACCGCTAGACCATATGGGAAGATGCTACGGTACAATAAACTTTACAGGCACATTGATAAAGGTCAATACAACGCTGGTTTGCATTATGTCTGTTGTTGAAATTAATTGCTCCATCGTTGCCTGCACCGAAAATTGACGTCCCTGCCTTTGAAGCAATGTGGAAATTAAAAGTTCTATAATTATTTTCAGAACTTCTGGCTTTGTCTCTCACCTGTGGCACTTCTGCTCGTTCTTTTCTCAGTAAGGTTGCGGAAAAGTCCCATATAAAAACAGTCTAGAATGTGTTTTTCACATGACGTTTTAGCCTAGACGGTGAACTAATTAATCTGTGCGAACCAGCCAGTGACACTGAAATGTATGTAATATTTTTCAGAGCAAGATTTTGGTTAACTAAATACAGTGACGAGCCAGCAGTCTAACATAGAAACTTGGGTACCGTAGTCAGACGCTTTATGCATTGTGCCGCTGGCCCTGCTGGAGAATGAGTGACGTACCATATTTTAATTGTCAAATTGACAGAGCAAGCAATGAAAACTTGAAGTGTATTCAATGTTTAAAAAGGCTTCTCAAGTTTGTCATTTAAACTTGAAAAAAGCACACTTGATTTGGCCTAACTACTATTTTATCAATCCCAATCAAAAAAAGTTTGTTTGATTTATAATCTACATACTAAGTCACATTTCCAGTTGGTGAGGGATTCCTGTTCTGTGAATGTGGCTCAAATTCAGATGTGGTATCTGAAGTTAAACAAGTACCTGCCAAATGACAAGATATGAGTTCCCATACCGGGAGTTGAACCCGGGCCACCTGGGTGAAAACCAGGAATCCTAACCGCTAGACCATATGGGAAGATGCTACGGTACAATAAACTTTACAGGCACATTGATAAAGGTCAATAAAACGCTGGTTTGCATTATGTCTGTTGTTGAAATTAATTGCTCCATCGTTGCCTGCACCGAAAATTGACGTCCCTGCCTTTGAAGCAATGTGGAAATTAAAAGTTCTATAATTATTTTCAGAACTTCTGGCTTTGTCTCTCACCTGTGGCACTTCTGCTCGCTCTTTTCTCAGTAAGGTTGCGGAAAAGTCCCATATAAAAACAGTCTAGAATGTGTTTTTCACATGACGTTTTAGCCTAGACGGTGAACTAATTAATCAGTGCGAACCAGCCAGTGACACTGAAATGTATGTAATATTTTTCAGAGCAAGATTTTGGTTAACTAAATACAGTGTCAAGCCAGCAGCCTAACATAGAAACTTGGGTACCGTAGTCAGACGCTTTATGCATTGTGCCGCTGGCCCTGCTGGAGAATGAGTGACGTACCATATTTTAATTGTCAAATTGACAGAGCAAGCAATGCAAACTTGAAGTGTATTCAATGTTTAAAAAGGCTTCTCAAGTTTGTCATTCAAACTTGAAAAAAGCACACTTGATTTGGCCTAACTAATATTTTATCAACCCCAATCAAAAAAAGTTTGTTTGATTTATAATCTACATAATAAGTCACATTTCCAGTTGCTGAAGGATTCTTGTTCTGTGAAAGTGGCTCAAATTCAGATGTGGGATCTGTAGTTAAACAAGTACCTGCCAAATGACAAGATATGAGTTCCCATACCGGGAGTTGAACCCGGGCCACCTGGGTGAAAACCAGGAATCCTAACCGCTAGACCATATGGGAAGATGCTACGGTACAATAAACTTTACAGGCACATTGATAAAGTTCAATACAACGCTGGTTTGCATTATGTCTGTTGTTGAAATTAATTGCTCCATCGTTGCCTGCACCGAAAATTGACGTCCCTGCCTTTGAAGCAATGTGGAAATTAAAAGTTATATAATTATTTTCAGAACTTCTGGCTTTGTCTCTCACCTGTGGCACTTCTGCTCGTTCTTTTCTCAGTAAGGTTGCGGAAAAGTCCCATATAAAAACAGTCTAGAATGTGTTTTTCACATGACGTTTTAGCCTAGACGGTGAACTAACTAATCTGTGCGAACCAGCCAGTGACACTGAAATGTATGTAATATTTTTCAGAGCAAGATTTTGGTTAACTAAATACAGTGTCGAGCCAGCAGCCTAACATAGAAACTTGGGTACCGTAGTCAGACGCTTTATGCATTGTGCCGCTGGCCCTGCTGGAGAATGAGTGACGTACCATATTTTAATTGTCAAATTGACAGAGCAAGCAATGCAAACTTGAAGTGTATTCAATGTTTAAAAAGGCTTCTCAAGTTTGTCATTCAAACTTGAAAAAAGCACACTTGATTTGGCCTAACTAATATTTTATCAACCCCAATCAAAAAAAGTTTGTTTGATTTATAATCTACATAATAAGTCACATTTCCAGTTGCTGAGGGATTCTTGTTCTGTGAAAGTGGCTCAAATTCAGATGTGGGATCTGTAGTTAAACAAGTACCTGCCAAATGACAAGATATGAGTTCCCATACCGGGAGTTGAACCCGGGCCACCTGGGTGAAAACCAGGAATCCTAACCGCTAGACCATATGGGAAGATGCTACGGTACAATAAACTTTACAGGCACATTGATAAAGGTCAATACAACGCTGGTTTGCATTATGTCTGTTGTTGAAATTAATTGCTCCATCGTTGCCTGCACCGAAAATTGACGTCCCTGCCTTTGAAGCAATGTGGAAATTAAAAGTTATATAATTATTTTCAGAACTTCTGGCTTTGTCTCTCACCTGTGGCACTTCTGCTCGTTCTTTTCTCAGTAAGGTTGCGGAAAAGTCCCATATAAAAACAGTCTAGAATGTGTTTTTCACATGACGTTTTAGCCTAAACGGTGAACTAATTAATCAGTGCGAACAAGCCAGTGACACTGAAATGTATATATTTTTCGAAGCAAGATATTGGTTAACTAAATACAGTGTCGAGCCAGCAGTCTAACATAGAAACTTGTGTACCGTAGTCAGACGCTTTATTCATCGTGCCGCTTGCCCTGCTGGAGAATGAGTGACGCACCATATTCTAATTGTCAAATTGACAGAGCAAGCAATGCAAACTTGAAGTGTATTCAATGTTTAAAAAGGCTTCTCAAGTTTGTCATTTAAACTTGAAAAAAGCACAGTTGATTTGGCCTAACTACTATTTTATCAACCCCAATCAAAAAAAGTTTGTTTGATTTATAATCTACATAATAAGTCACATTTCCAGTTGCTGAGGGATTCTTGTTCTGTGAAAGTGGCTCAAATTCAGATGTGGGATCTGTAGTTAAACAAGTACCTGCCAAATGACAAGATATGAGTTCCCATACCGGGAGTTGAACCCGGGCCACCTGGGTGAAAACCAGGAATCCTAACCGCTAGACCATATGGGAAGATGCTACGGTACAATAAACTTTACAGGCACATTGATAAAGGTCAATACAACGCTGGTTTGCATTATGTCTGTTGTTGAAATTAATTGCTCCATCGTTGCCTGCACAGAAAATTGACGTCCCTGCCTTTGAAGCAATGTGGAAATTAAAAGTTCTATAATTATTTTCAGAACTTCTGGCTTTGTCTCTCACCTGTGGCACTTCTGCTCGTTCTTTTCTCAGTAAGGTTGCGGAAAAGTCCCATATAAAAACAGTCTAGAATGTGTTTTTCACATGACGTTTTAGCCTAAACGGTGAACTAATTAATCAGTGCGAACCAGCCAGTGACACTGAAATGTATGTAATATTTTTCAAGCAAGATTTTGGTTAACTAAATAAAGTGACAAGCCAGCAGCCTAACATAGAAACTTGGGTACAGTAGTCAGACGCTTTATCCATTATGCCGCTGGCCCTGCTGGAGAATGAGTGACGCACCATATTCTAATTGTCAAATTGACAGAGCAAGCAATGCAAACTTGAAGTGTATTCAATGTTTAAAAAGGCTTCTCAAGTTTGTCATTTAAACTTGAAAAAAGCACACTTGATTTGGCCTAACTACTATTTTATCAACCCCAATCAAAAAAAGTTTGTTTGATTTATAATCTACATACTAAGTCACATTTCCAGTTGGTGAGGGATTCTTGTTCTGTGAATGTGGCTCAAATTCAGATGTGGGATCTGAAGTTAAACAAGTACCTGCCAAATGACTAGATATGAGTTCCCATACCGGGAGTTGAACCCGGGCCACCTGGGTGAAAACCAGGAATCCTAACCGCTAGACCATATGGGAAGATGCTACGGTACAATAAACTTTACAGGCACATTGATAAAGGTCAATACAACGCTGGTTTGCATTATGTCTGTTGTTGAAATTAATTGCTCCATCGTTGCCTGCACAGAAAATTGACGTCCCTGCCTTTGAAGCAATGTGGAAATTAAAAGTTCTATAATTATTTTCAGAACTTCTGGCTTTGTCTCTCACCTGTGGCACTTCTGCTCGTTCTTTTCTCAGTAAGGTTGCGGAAAAGTCCCATATAAAAACAGTCTAGAATGTGTTTTTCACATGACGTTTTAGCCTAGACGGTGAACTAATTAATCTGTGCGAACCAGCCAGTGACACTGAAATGTAGGTAATATTTTTTCAGAGCAAGATTTTGGTTAACTAAATACAGTGTCGAGCCAGCAGCCTAACATAGAAACTTGTGTACCGTAGTCAGACGCTTTATGCATTGTGCCGCTGGCCCTGCTGGAGAATGAGTGACGTACCATATTTTAATTGTCAAATTGACAGAGCAAGCAATGCAAACTTGAAGTGTATTCAATGTTTAAAAGGCTTCTCAAGTTTGTCATTCAAACTTGAAAAAAGCACACTTGATTTGGCCTAACTAATATTTTATCAACCCCAATCAAAAAAAAGTTTGTTTGATTTATAATCTACATAATAAGTCACATTTCCAGTTGCTGAGGGATTCTTGTTCTGTGAAAGTGGCTCAAATTCAGATGTGGGATCTGTAGTTAAACAAGTACCTGCCAAATGACAAGATATGAGTTCCCATACCGGGAGTTGAACCCGGGCCACCTGGGTGAAAACCAGGAATCCTAACCGCTAGACCATATGGGAAGATGCTACGGTACAATAAACTTTACAGGCACATTGATAAAGGTCAATAAAACGCTGGTTTGCATTATGTCTGTTGTTGAAATTAATTGCTCCATCGTTGCCTGCACCGAAAATTGACGTCCCTGCCTTTGAAGCAATGTGGAAATTAAAAGTTCTATAATTATTTTCAGAACTTCTGGCTTTGTCTCTCACCTGTGGCACTTCTGCTCGCTCTTTTCTCAGTAAGGTTGCGGAAAAGTCCCATATAAAAACAGTCTAGAATGTGTTTTTCACATGACGTTTTAGCCTAGACGGTGAACTAATTAATCTGTGCGAACCAGCCAGTGACACTGAAATGTATGTAATATTTTTCAGAGCAAGATTTTGGTTAACTAAATACAGTGTCGAGCCAGCAGCCTAACATAGAAACTTGTGTACCGTAGTCAGACGCTTTATGCATTGTGCCGCTGGCCCTGCTGGAGAATGAGTGACGTACCATATTTTAATTGTCAAATTGACAGAGCAAGCAATGCAAACTTGAAGTGTATTCAATGTTTAAAAAGGCTTCTCAAGTTTGTCATTTAAACTTGAAAAAAGCACACTTGATTTGGCCTAACTACTATTTTATCAACCCCAATCAAAAAAAGTTTGTTTGATTTATAATCTACATAATGAGTCACATTTCCAGTTGCTGAGGGATTCTTGTTCTGTGAAAGTGGCTCAAATTCAGATGTGGGATCTGAAGTTAAACAAGTACCTGCCAAATGACAAGATATGAGTTCCCATACCGGGAGTTGAACCCGGGCCACCTGGGTGAAAACCAGGAATCCTAACCGCTAGACCATATGGGAAGATGCTACGGTACAATAAACTTTACAGGCACATTGATAAAGGTCAATAAAACGCTGGTTTGCATTATGTCTGTTGTTGAAATTAATTGCTCCATCGTTGCCTGCACCGAAAATTGACGTCCCTGCCTTTGAAGCAATGTGGAAATTAAAAGTTCTATAATTATTTTCAGAACTTCTGGCTTTGTCTCTCACCTGTGGCACCTCTGCTCGTTCTTTTCTCAGTAAGGTTGCGGAAAAGTCCCATATAAAAACAGTCTAGAATGTGTTTTTCACATGACGTAATAGCCTAAACGGTGAACGAATTATTCAGTGCGAACCAGCCAGTGACACTGAAATGTATGTAATATTTTTCAGAGCAAGATTTTGGTTAACTAAATACAGTGTCAAGCCAGCAGTCTAACATAGAAACTTGTGTACCGTAGGCAGACGCTTTATGCATTGTGCCGCTGGCCCTGCTGGAGAATGAGTGACGCACCATATTTTAATTGTCAAATTGACAGAGCAAGCGATGCAAACTTGAAGTGTATTCAATGTTTAAAAAGGCTTCTCAAGTTTGTCATTTAAACTTGAAAAAAGCACACTTGATTTGGCCTAACTAATATTTTATCAACCCCAATCAAAAAAAAGTTTGTTTGATTTATAATCTACATAATAAGTCACATTTCCAGTTGCTGAGGGATTCTTGTTCTGTGAAAGTGGCTCAAATTCAGATGTGGGATTTGAAGTTAAACAAGTACCTGCCAAATGACAAGATATGAGTTCCCATACCGGGAGTTGAACCCGGGCCACCTGGTTGAAAACCAGGAATCCTAACCGCTAGACCATATGGGAAGATGCTACGGTACAATAAACTTTACAGGCACATTGATAAAGGTCAATAAAACGCTGGTTTGCATTATGTCTGTTGTTGAAATTAATTGCTCCATCGTTGCCGGCACCGAAAATTGACGTCCCTGCCTTTGAAGCAATGTGGAAATTAAAAGTTCTATAATTATTTTCAGAACTTCTGGCTTTGTCTCTCACCTGTGGCACCTCTGCTCGTTCTTTTCTCAGTAAGGTTGCGGAAAAGTCCCATATAAAAACAGTCTAGAATGTGTTTTTCACATGACGTAATAGCCTAAACGGTGAACGAATTATTCAGTGCGAACCAGCCAGTGACACTGAAATGTATGTAATATTTTTCAGAGTAAGATTTTGGTTAACTAAATACAGTGTCAAGCCAGCAGTCTAACATAGAAACTTGTGTACCGTAGGCAGACGCTTTATGCATTGTGCCGCTGGCCCTGCTGGAGAATGAGTGACGCACCATATTTTAATTGTCAAATTGACAGAGCAAGCGATGCAAACTTGAAGTGTATTCAATGTTTAAAAAGGCTTCTCAAGTTTGTCATTCAAACTTGAAAAAAGCACACTTGATTTGGCCTAACTAATATTTTATCAACCCCAATCAAAAAAAGTTTGTTTGATTTATAATCTACATAATAAGTCACATTTCCAGTTGCTGAGGGATTCTTGTTCTGTGAAAGTGGCTCAAATTCAGATGTGGGATCTGAAGTTAAACAAGTACCTGCCAAATGACAAGATATGAGTTCCCATACCGGGAGTTGAACCCGGGCCACCTGGGTGAAAACCAGGAATCCTAACCGCTAGACCATATGGGAAGATGCTACGGTACAATAAACTTTACAGGCACATTGATAAAGGTCAATAAAACGCTGGTTTGCATTATGTCTGTTGTTGAAATTAATTGCTCCATCGTTGCCTGCACCGAAAATTGACGTCCCTGCCTTTGAAGCAATGTGGAAATTAAAAGTTCTATAATTATTTTCAGAACTTCTGGCTTTGTCTCTCACCTGTGGCACTTCTGCTCGCTCTTTTCTCAGTAAGGTTGCGGAAAAGTCCCATATAAAAACAGTCTAGAATGTGTTTTTCACATGACGTTTTAGCCTAGACGGTGAACTAATTAATCTGTGCGAACCAGCCAGTGACACTGAAATGTATGTAATATTTTTCAGAGCAAGATTTTGGTTAACTAAATACAGTGTCAAGCCAGCAGTCTAACATAGAAACTTGTGTACCGTAGGCAGACGCTTTATGCATTGTGCCGCTGGCCCTGCTGGAGAATGAGTGACGTACCATATTTTAATTGTCAAATTGACAGAGCAAGCGATGCAAACTTGAAGTGTATTCAATGTTTAAAAAGGCTTTTCAAGTTTGTCATTTAAACTTGAAAAAAGCACACTTGATTTGGCCTAACTAATATTTTATCAACCCCAATCAAAAAAAAGTTTGTTTGATTTATAATCTACATAATAAGTCACATTTCCAGTTGCTGAGGGATTCTTGTTCTGTGAAAGTGGCTCAAATTCAGATGTGGGATTTGAAGTTAAACAAGTACCTGCCAAATGACAAGATATGAGTTCCCATACCGGGAGTTGAACCCGGGCCACCTGGTTGAAAACCAGGAATCCTAACCGCTAGACCATATGGGAAGATGCTACGGTACAATAAACTTTACAGGCACATTGATAAAGGTCAATAAAACGCTGGTTTGCATTATGTCTGTTGTTGAAATTAATTGCTCCATCGTTGCCGGCACCGAAAATTGACGTCCCTGCCTTTGAAGCAATGTGGAAATTAAAAGTTCTATAATTATTTTCAGAACTTCTGGCTTTGTCTCTCACCTGTGGCACCTCTGCTCGTTCTTTTCTCAGTAAGGTTGCGGAAAAGTCCCATATAAAAACAGTCTAGAATGTGTTTTTCACATGACGTAATAGCCTAAACGGTGAACGAATTATTCAGTGCGAACCAGCCAGTGACACTGAAATGTATGTAATATTTTTCAGAGCAAGATTTTGGTTAACTAAATACAGTGTCAAGCCAGCAGTCTAACATAGAAACTTGTGTACCGTAGTCAGACGCTTTATCCATCGTGCCGCTGGCCCTGCTGGAGAATGAGTGACGCACCATATTTTAATTGTCAAATTGACAGAGCAAGCGATGCAAACTTGAAGTGTATTCAATGTTTAAAAAGGCTTCTCAAGTTTGTCATTAAACTTGAAAAAAGCACACTTGATTTGGCCTAACTACTATTTTATCAACCCCAATCAAAAAAAGTTTGTTTGATTTATAATCTACATAATAAGTCACATTTCCAGTTGCTGAGGGATTCTTGTTCTGTGAAAGTGGCTCAAATTCAGATGTGGGATCTGAAGTTAAACAAGTACCTGCCAAATGACAAGATATGAGTTCCAATACCGGGAGTTGAACCCGGGCCACCTGGGTGAAAACCAGGAATCCTAACCGCTAGACCATATGGGAAGATGCTACGGTACAATAAACTTTACAGGCACATTGATAAAGGTCAATAAAACGCTGGTTTGCATTATGTCTGTTGTTGAAATTAATTGCTCCATCGTTGCCTGCACCGAAAATTTACGTCCCTGCCTTTGAAGCAATGTGGAAATTAAAAGTTCTATAATTATTTTCAGAACTTCTGGCTTTGTCTCTCACCTGTGGCACTTCTGCTCGTTCTTTTCTCAGTAAGGTTGCGGAAAAGTCCCATATAAAAACAGTCTAGAATGTGTTTTTCACATGACGTTTTAGCCTAGACGGTGAACTAATTAATCAGTGCGAACCAGCCAGTGACACTGAAATGTATGTAATATTTTTCAGAGCAAGATTTTGGTTAACTAAATACAGTGTCAAGCCAGCAGCCTAACATAGAAACTTGTGTACCGTAGTCAGACGCTTTATGCATTGTGCCGCTGGCCCTGCTGGAGAATGAGTGACGTACCATATTTTAATTGTCAAATTGACAGAGCAAGCAATGCAAACTTGAAGTGTATTCAATGTTTAAAAAGGCTTCTCAAGTTTGTCATTCAAACTTGAAAAAAGCACACTTGATTTGGCCTAACTAATATTTTATCAACCCCAATCAAAAAAAGTTTGTTTGATTTATAATCTACATAATAAGTCACATTTCCAGTTGCTGAGGGATTCTTGTTCTGTGAAAGTGGCTCAAATTCAGATGTGGATCTGAAGTTAAACAAGTACCTGCCAAATGACAAGATATGAGTTCCCATACCGGGAGTTGAACCCGGGCCACCTGGGTGAAAACCAGGAATCCTAACCGCTAGACCATATGGGAAGATGCTACGGTACAATAAACTTTACAGGCACATTGATAAAGGTCAATAAAACGCTGGTTTGCATTATGTCTGTTGTTGAAATTAATTGCTCCATCGTTTGCCGGCACCGAAAATTGACGTCCCTGCCTTTGAAGCAATGTGGAAATTAAAAGTTCTATAATTATTTTCAGAACTTCTGGCTTTGTCTCTCACCTGTGGCACCTCTGCTCGTTCTTTTCTCAGTAAGGTTGCGGAAAAGTCCCATATAAAAACAGTCTAGAATGTGTTTTTCACATGACGTAATAGCCTAAACGGTGAACGAATTATTCAGTGCGAACCAGCCAGTGACACTGAAATGTATGTAATATTTTTTCAGAGCAAGATTTTGGTTAACTAAATACAGTGTCAAGCCAGCAGTCTAACATAGAAACTTGTGTACCGTAGTCAGACGCTTTATCCATTATGCCGCTGGCCCTGCTGGAGAATGAGTGACGCACCATATTCTAATTGTCAAATTGACAGAGCAAGCGATGCAAACTTGAAGTGTATTCAATGTTTAAAAGGCTTCTCAAGTTTGTCATTTAAACTTGAAAAAAGCACACTTGATTTGGCCTAACTACTATTTTATCAACCCCAATCAAAAAAAGTTTGTTTGATTTATAATCTACATACTAAGTCACATTTCCAGTTGCTGAGGGATTCTTGTTCTGTGAATGTGGCTCAAATTCAGATGTGGGATCTGAAGTTAAACAAGTACCTGCCAAATGACTAGATATGAGTTCCCATACCGGGAGTTGAACCCGGGCCACCTGGGTGAAAACCAGGAATCCTAACCGCTAGACCATATGGGAAGATGCTACGGTACAATAAACTTTACAGGCACATTGATAAAGTTCAATACAACGCTGGTTTGCATTATGTCTGTTGTTGAAATTAATTGCTCCATCGTTGCCTGCACCGAAAATTGACGTCCCTGCCTTTGAAGCAATGTGGAAATTAAAAGTTCTATAATTATTTTCAGAACTTCTGGCTTTGTCTCTCACCTGTGGCACTTCTGCTCGTTCTTTTCTCAGTAAGGTTGCGGAAAAGTCCCATATAAAAACAGTCTAGAATGTGTTTTTCACATGACGTTTTAGCCTAGACGGTGAACTAATTAATCTGTGCGAACCAGCCAGTGACACTGAAATGTATGTAATATTTTTCAGAGCAAGATTTTGGTTAACTAAATACAGTGTTGTGCCAGCAGTCTAACATAGAAACTTGGGTACAGTAGTCAGACGCTTTATCCATTATGCCGCTGGCCCTGCTGGAGAATGAGTGACGCAACATATTCTAATTGTCAAATTGACAGAGCAAGCAATGCAAACTTGAAGTGTATTCAATGTTTAAAAAGGCTTCTCAAGTTTGTCATTTAAACTTGAAAAAAGCACACTTGATTTGGCCTAACTAATATTTTATCAACCCCAATCAAAAAAAGTTTGTTTGATTTATAATCTACATAATAAGTCACATTTCCAGTTGCTGAGGGATTCTTGTTCTGTGAAAGTGGCTCAAATTCAGATGTGGTATCTGAAGTTAAACAAGTACCTGCCAAATGACAAGATATGAGTTCCCATACCGGGAGTTGAACCCGGGCCAGCTGTGTGAAAACCAGGAATCCTAACCGCTAGACCATATGGGAAGATGCTACGGTACAATAAACTTTACAGGCACATTGATAAAGGTCAATACAACGCTGGTTTGCATTATGTCTGTTGTTGAAATTAATTGCTCCATCGTTGCCTGCACCGAAAATTGACGTCCCTGCCTTTGAAGCAATGTGGAAATTAAAAGTTCTATAATTATTTTCAGAACTTCTGGCTTTGTCTCTCACCTGTGGCACTTCTGCTCGTTCTTTTCTCAGTAAGGTTGCGGAAAAGTCCCATATAAAAACAGTCTAGAATGTGTTTTTCACATGACGTTTTAGCCTAGACGGTGAACTAATTAATCTGTGCGAACCAGCCAGTGACACTGAAATGTATGTAATATTTTTCAGAGCAAGATTTTGGTTAACTAAATACAGTGTCAAGCCAGCAGTCTAACATAGAAACTTGGGTACCGTAGTCAGACGCTTTATGCATTGTGCCGCTGGCCCTGCTGGAGAATGAGTGACGTACCATATTTTAATTGTCAAATTGACAGAGCAAGCGATGCAAACTTGAAGTGTATTCAATGTTTAAAAGGCTTCTCAAGTTTGTCATTCAAACTTGAAAAAAGCACACTTGATTTGGCCTAACTAATATTTTATCAACCCCAATCAAAAAAAGTTTGTTTGATTTATAATCTACATAATAAGTCACATTTCCAGTTGCTGAGGGATTCTTGTTCTGTGAAAGTGGCTCAAATTCAGATGTGGGATCTGAAGTTAAACAAGTACCTGCCAAATGACAAGATATGAGTTCCCATACCGGGAGTTGAACCCGGGCCACCTGGGTGAAAACCAGGAATCCTAACCGCTAGACCATATGGGAAGATGCTACGGTACAATAAACTTTACAGGCACATTGATAAAGGTCAATAAAACGCTGGTTTGCATTATGTCTGTTGTTGAAATTAATTGCTCCATCGTTGCCTGCACCGAAAATTGACGTCCCTGCCTTTGAAGCAATGTGGAAATTAAAAGTTCTATAATTATTTTCAGAACTTCTGGCTTTGTCTCTCACCTGTGGCACTTCTGCTCGTTCTTTTCTCAGTAAGGTTGCGGAAAAGTCCCATATAAAAACAGTCTAGAATGTGTTTTTCACATGACGTTTTAGCCTAGACGGTGAACTAATTAATCTGTGCGAACCAGCCAGTGACACTGAAATGTATGTAATATTTTTCAGAGCAAGATTTTGGTTAACTAAATACAGTGACGAGCCAGCAGCCTAACATAGAAACTTGGGTACCGTAGTCAGACGCTTTATGCATTGTGCCGCTGGCCCTGCTGGAGAATGAGTGACGTACCATATTTTAATTGTCAAATTGACAGAGCAAGCAATGCAAACTTGAAGTGTATTCAATGTTTAAAAAGGCTTCTCAAGTTTGTCATTCAAACTTGAAAAAAGCACACTTGATTTGGCCTAACTAATATTTTATCAACAACAATCAAAAAAAGTTTGTTTGATTTATAATCTACATAATAAGTCACATTTCCAGTTGCTGAGGGATTCTTGTTCTGTGAAAGTGGCTCAAATTCAGATGTGGTATCTGAAGTTAAACAAGTACCTGCCAAATGACAAGATATGAGTTCCCATACCGGGAGTTGAACCCGGGCCAGCTGTGTGAAAACCAGGAATCCTAACCGCTAGACCATATGGGAAGATGCTACGGTACAATAAACTTTACAGGCACATTGATAAAGGTCATTAAAACGCTGGTTTGCATTATGTCTGTTGTTGAAATTAATTGCTCCATCGTTTGCCGGCACCGAAAATTGACGTCCCTGCCTTTGAAGCAATGTGGAAATTAAAAGTTCTATAATTATTTTCAGAACTTCTGGCTTTGTCTCTCACCTGTGGCACCTCTGCTCGTTCTTTTCTCAGTAAGGTTGCGGAAAAGTCCCATATAAAAACAGTCTAGAATGTGTTTTTCACATGACGTTTTAGCCTAAACGGTGAACTAATTAATCAGTGCGAACCAGCCAGTGACACTGAAATGTATGTAATATTTTTCGAAGCAAGATTTTGGTTAACTAAATAAAGTGTCAAGCCAGCAGTCTAACATAGAAACTTGGGTACCGTAGTCAGACGCTTTATCCATTATGCCGCTGGCCCTGCTGGAGAATGAGTGACGCACCATATTCTAATTGTCAAATTGACAGAGCAAGCAATGCAAACTTGAAGTGTATTCAATGTTTAAAAAGGCTTCTCAAGTTTGTCATTTAAACTTGAAAAAAGCACACTTGATTTGGCCTAACTAATATTTTATCAACCCCAATCAAAAAAAGTTCGTTTGATTTATAATCTACATAATAAGTCACATTTCCAGTTGCTGAGGGATTCTTGTTCTGTGAATGTGGCTCAAATTCAGATGTGGGATCTGAAGTTAAACAAGTACCTGCCAAATGACAAGATATGAGTTCCCATACCGGGAGTTGAACCCGGGCCACCTGGGTGAAAACCAGGAATCCTAACCGCTAGACCATATGGGAAGATGCTACGGTACAATAAACTTTACAGGCACATTGATAAAGGTCAATACAACGCTGGTTTGCATTATGTCTGTTGTTGAAATTAATTGCTCCATCGTTGCCTGCACCGAAAATTGACGTCCCTGCCTTTGAAGCAATGTGGAAATTAAAAGTTCTATAATTATTTTCAGAACTTCTGGCTTTGTCTCTCACCTGTGGCACTTCTGCTCGCTCTTTTCTCAGTAAGGTTGCGGAAAAGTCCCATATAAAAACAGTCTAGAATGTGTTTTTCACATGATGTTTTAGCCTAGACGGTGAACTAATTAATCTGTGCGAACCAGCCAGTGACACTGAAATGTATGCAATATTTTTCAGAGCAAGATTTTGGTTAACTAAATACAGTGTCAAGCCAGCAGTCTAACATAGAAACTTGGGTACCGTAGTCAGACGCTTTATGCATTGTGCCGCTGGCCCTGCTGGAGAATGAGTGACGTACCATATTTTAATTGTCAAATTGACAGAGCAAGCGATGCAAACTTGAAGTGTATTCAATGTTTAAAAAGGCTTCTCAAGTTTGTCATTCAAACTTGAAAAAAGCACACTTGATTTGGCCTAACTAATATTTTATCAACCCCAATCAAAAAAAGTTTGTTTGATTTATAATCTACATACTAAGTCACATTTCCAGTTGGTGAGGGATTCCTGTTCTGTGAATGTGGCTCAAATTCAGATGTGGGATCTGAAGTTAAACAAGTACCTGCCAAATGACTAGATATGAGTTCCCATACCGGGAGTTGAACCCGGGCCACCTGGGTGAAAACCAGGAATCCTAACCGCTAGACCATATGGGAAGATGCTACGGTACAATAAACTTTACAGGCACATTGATAAAGGTCAATACAACGCTGGTTTGCATTATGTCTGTTGTTGAAATTAATTGCTCCATCGTTGCCTGCACCGAAAATTGACGTCCCTGCCTTTGAAGCAATGTGGAAATTAAAAGTTCTATAATTATTTTCAGAACTTCTGGCTTTGTCTCTCACCTGTGGCACTTCTGCTCGTTCTTTTCTCAGTAAGGTTGCGGAAAAGTCCCATATAAAAACAGTCTAGAATGTGTTTTTCACATGATGTTTTAGCCTAGACGGTAAACTAATTAATCTGTGCGAACCAGCCAGTGACACTGAAATGTATGTAATATTTTTCAGAGCAAGATTTTGGTTAACTAAATACAGTGTCAAGCCAGCAGTCTAACATAGAAACTTGGGTACCGTAGTCAGACGCTTTATCCATTGTGCCGCTGGCCCTGCTGGAGAGTGAGTGACGCACCATATTTTAATTGTCAAATTGACAGAGCAAGCAATGCAAACTTGAAGTGTATTCAATGTTTAAAAGGCTTCTCAAGTTTGTCATTCAAACTTGAAAAAAGCACACTTGATTTGGCCTAACTAATATTTTATCAACCCCAATCAAAAAAAGTTTGTTTGATTTATAATCTACATAATAAGTCACATTTCCAGTTGCTGAGGGATTCTTGTTCTGTGAAAGTGGCTCAAATTCAGATGTGGTATCTGAAGTTAAACAAGTACCTGCCAAATGACAAGATATGAGTTCCCATACCGGGAGTTGAACCCGGGTCACCTGTGTGATAAACCAGGAATCCTAACCGCTAGACCATATGGGAAGATGCTACGGTACAATAAACTTTACAGGCACATTGATAAAGGTCAATAAAACGCTGGTTTGCATTATGTCTGTTGTTGAAATTAATTGCTCCATCTTTGCCGGCACCGAAAATTGACGTCCCTGCCTTTGAAGCAATGTGGAAATTAAAAGTTCTATAATTATTTTCAGAACTTCTGGCTTTGTCTCTCACCTGTGGCACCTCTGCTCGTTCTTTTCTCAGCAAGATTGCGGAAAAGTCCCATATAAAAACAGTCTAGAATGTGTTTTTCACATGACGTTTTAGCCTAAACGTGAACTAATTAATCAGTGCGAACCAGCCAGTGACACTGAAATGTATGTAATATTTTTCGAAGCAAGATTTTGGTTAACTAAATAAAGTGTCAAGCCAGCAGTCTAACATAGAAACTTGGGTACAGTAGTCAGACGCTTTATCCATTATGCCGCTGGCCCTGCTGGAGAATGAGTGACGCACCATATTCTAATTGTCAAATTGACAGAGCAAGCAATGCAAACTTGAAGTGTATTCAATGTTTAAAAAGGCTTCTCAAGTTTGTCATTTAAACTTGAAAAAAGCACACTTGATTTGGCCTAACTACTATTTTATCAACCCCAATCAAAAAAAAATTTGTTTGATTTATAATCTACATACTAAGTCACATTTCCAGTTGGTGAGGGATTCTTGTTCTGTGAATGTGGCTCAAATTCAGATGTGGGATCTGAAGTTAAACAAGTACCTGCCAAATGACAAGATATGAGTTCCCATACCGGGAGTTGAACCCGGGCCACCTGGGTGAAAACCAGGAATCCTAACCGCTAGACCATATGGGAAGATGCTACGGTACAATAAACTTTACAGGCACATTGATAAAGGTCAATACAACGCTGGTTTGCATTATGTCTGTTGTTGAAATTAATTGCTCCATCGTTGCCTGCACCGAAAATTGACGTCCCTGCCTTTGAAGCAATGTGGAAATTAAAAGTTCTATAATTATTTTCAGAACTTCTGGCTTTGTCTCTCACCTGTGGCACTTCTGCTCGTTCTTTTCTCAGTAAGGTTGCGGAAAAGTCCCATATAAAAACAGTCTAGAATGTGTTTTTCACATGACGTTTTAGCCTAGACGGTGAACTAATTAATCTGTGCGAACCAGCCAGTGACACTGAAATGTATGTAATATTTTTCAGAGCAAGATTTTGGTTAACTAAATACAGTGTCAAGCCAGCAGTCTAACATAGAAACTTGGGTACCGTAGTCAGACGCTTTATGCATTGTGCCGCTGGCCCTGCTGGAGAATGAGTGACGCACCATATTTTAATTGTCAAATTGACAGAGCAAGCAATGCAAACTTGAAGTGTATTCAATGTTTAAAAGGCTTCTCAAGTTTGTCATTCAAACTTGAAAAAAGCACACTTGATTTGGCCTAACTAATATTTTATCAACCCCAATCAAAAAAAGTTTGTTTGATTTATAATCTACATAATAAGTCACATTTCCAGTTGCTGAGGGATTCTTGTTCTGTGAAAGTGGCTCAAATTCAGATGTGGGATCTGTAGTTAAACAAGTACCTGCCAAATGACAAGATATGAGTTCCCATACCGGGAGTTGAACCCGGGCCACCTGGGTGAAAACCAGGAATCCTAACCACTAGACCATATGGGAAGATGCTACGGTACAATAAACTTTACAGGCACATTGATAAAGGTCAATAAAACGCTGGTTTGCATTATGTCTGTTGTTGAAATTAATTGCTCCATCGTTGCCTGCACCGAAAATTGACGTCCCTGCCTTTGAAGCAATGTGGAAATTAAAAGTTCTATAATTATTTTCAGAACTTCTGGCTTTGTCTCTCACCTGTGGCACTTCTGCTCGTTCTTTTCTCAGTAGGTTGCGGAAAAGTCCCATATAAAAACAGTCTAGAATGTGTTTTTCACATGATGTTTTAGCCTAGACGGTAAACTAATTAATCTGTGCGAACCAGCCAGTGACACTGAAATGTATGTAATATTTTTCAGAGCAAGATTTTGGTTAACTAAATACAGTGTCAAGCCAGCAGTCTAACATAGAAACTTGGGTACCGTAGTCAGACGCTTTATGCATTGTGCCGCTGGCCCTGCTGGAGAATGAGTGACGTACCATATTTTAATTGTCAAATTGACAGAGCAAGCAATGCAAACTTGAAGTGTATTCAATGTTTAAAAGGCTTCTCAAGTTTGTCATTCAAACTTGAAAAAAGCACACTTGATTTGGCCTAACTAATATTTTATCAACCCCAATCAAAAAAAGTTTGTTTGATTTATAATCTACATAATAAGTCACATTTCCAGTTGCTGAGGGATTCTTGTTCTGTGAAAGTGGCTCAAATTCAGATGTGGGATCTGAAGTTAAACAAGTACCTGCCAAATGACAAGATATGAGTTCCCATACCGGGAGTTGAACCCGGGCCACCTGTATGAAAAACCAGGAATCCTAACCGCTAGACCATATGGGAAGATGCTACGGTACAATAAACTTTACAGGCACATTGATAAAGGTCATTAAAACGCTGGTTTGCATTATGTCTGTTGTTGAAATTAATTGCTCCATCGTTTGCCGGCACCGAAAATTGACGTCCCTGCCTTTGAAGCAATGTGGAAATTAAAAGTTCTATAATTATTTTCAGAACTTCTGGCTTTGTCTCTCACCTGTGGCACCTCTGCTCGTTCTTTTCTCAGTAAGGTTGCGGAAAAGTCCCATATAAAAACAGTCTAGAATGTGTTTTTCACATGACGTTTTAGCCTAAACGGTGAACTAATTAATCAGTGCGAACCAGCCAGTGACACTGAAATGTATGTAATATTTTTCGAAGCAAGATTTTGGTTAACTAAATAAAGTGTCAAGCCAGCAGTCTAACATAGAAACTTGGGTACCGTAGTCAGACGCTTTATCCATTATGCCGCTGGCCCTGCTGGAGAATGAGTGACGCACCATATTCTAATTGTCAAATTGACAGAGCAAGCAATGCAAACTTGAAGTGTATTCAATGTTTAAAAAGGCTTCTCAAGTTTGTCATTCAAACTTGAAAAAAGCACACTTGATTTGGCCTAACTAATATTTTATCAACCCCAATCAAAAAAAGTTTGTTTGATTTATAATCTACATAATAAGTCACATTTCCAGTTGCTGAGGGATTCTTGTTCTGTGAAAGTGGCTCAAATTCAGATGTGGGATCTGAAGTTAAACAAGTACCTGCCAAATGACTAGATATGAGTTCCCATACCGGAGTTGAACCCGGGCCACCTGGGTGAAAACCAGGAATCCTAACCGCTAGACCATATGGGAAGATGCTACGGTACAATAAACTTTACAGGCACATTGATAAAGGTCAATACAACGCTGGTTTGCATTATGTCTGTTGTTGAAATTAATTGCTCCATCGTTGCCTGCACCGAAAATTGACGTCCCTGCCTTTGAAGCAATGTGGAAATTAAAAGTTCTATAATTATTTTCAGAACTTCTGGCTTTGTCTCTCACCTGTGGCACTTCTGCTCGCTCTTTTCTCAGTAAGGTTGCGGAAAAGTCCCATATAAAAACAGTCTAGAATGTGTTTTTCACATGATGTTTTAGCCTAGACGGTGAACTAATTAATCTGTGCGAACCAGCCAGTGACACTGAAATGTATGCAATATTTTTCAGAGCAAGATTTTGGTTAACTAAATACAGTGTCAAGCCAGCAGTCTAACATAGAAACTTGGGTACCGTAGTCAGACGCTTTATGCATTGTGCCGCTGGCCCTGCTGGAGAATGAGTGACGTACCATATTTTAATTGTCAAATTGACAGAGCAAGCAATGCAAACATGAAGTGTATTCAATGTTTAAAAAGGCTTCTCAAGTTTGTCATTCAAACTTGAAAAAAGCACACTTGATTTGGCCTAACTAATATTTTATCAACCCCAATCAAAAAAAAATTGTTTGATTTATAATCTACATACTAAGTCACATTTCCAGTTGGTGAGGGATTCTTGTTCTGTGAATGTGGCTCAAATTCAGATGTGGGATCTGAAGTTAAACAAGTACCTGCCAAATGACTAGATATGAGTTCCCATACCGGGAGTTGAACCCGGGCCACCTGGGTGAAAACCAGGAATCCTAACCGCTAGACCATATGGGAAGATGCTACGGTACAATAAACTTTACAGGCACATTGATAAAGGTCAATAAAACGCTGGTTTGCATTATGTCTGTTGTTGAAATTAATTGCTCCATCTTTGCCGGCACCGAAAATTGACGTCCCTGCCTTTGAAGCAATGTGGAAATTAAAAGTTATATAATTATTTTCAGAACTTCTGGCTTTGTCTCTCACCTGTGGCACTTCTGCTCGTTCTTTTCTCAGTAAGGTTGCGGAAAAGTCCCATATAAAAACAGTCTAGAATGTGTTTTTCACATGACGTTTTAGCCTAAACGTGAACTAATTAATCAGTGCGAACCAGCCAGTGACACTGAAATGTATGTAATATTTTTCGAAGCAAGATTTTGGTTAACTAAATAAAGTGTCAAGCCAGCAGTCTAACATAGAAACTTGGGTACAGTAGTCAGATGCTTTATCCATTATGCCGCTGGCCCTGCTGGAGAATGAGTGACGCAACATATTCTAATTGTCAAATTGACAGAGCAAGCAATGCAAACTTGAAGTGTATTCAATGTTTAAAAAGGCTTCTCAAGTTTGTCATTTAAACTTGAAAAAAGCACACTTGATTTGGCCTAACTAATATTTTATCAACCCCAATCAAAAAAAGTTTGTTTGATTTATAATCTACATAATAAGTCACATTTCCAGTTGCTGAGGGATTCTTGTTCTGTGAAAGTGGCTCAAATTCAGATGTGGTATCTGAAGTTAAACAAGTACCTGCCAAATGACAAGATATGAGTTCCCATACCGGGAGTTGAACCCGGGTCAGCTGTGTGAAAACCAGGAATCCTAACCGCTAGACCATATGGGAAGATGCTACGGTACAATAAACTTTACAGGCACATTGATAAAGGTCATTAAAACGCTGGTTTGCATTATGTCTGTTGTTGAAATTAATTGCTCCATCTTTGCCGGCACCGAAAATTGACGTCCCTGCCTTTGAAGCAATGTGGAAATTAAAAGTTCTATAATTATTTTCAGAACTTCTGGCTTTGTCTCTCACCTGTGGCACCTCTGCTCGTTCTTTTCTCAGTAAGATTGCGGAAAAGTCCCATATAAAAACAGTCTAGAATGTGTTTTTAACATGACGTTTTAGCCTAAACGTGAACTAATTAATCAGTGCGAACCAGCCAGTGACACTGAAATGTATGTAATATTTTTCGAAGCAAGATTTTGGTTAACTAAATAAAGTGTCAAGCCAGCAGTCTAACATAGAAACTTGGGTACAGTAGTCAGACGCTTTATCCATTATGCCGCTGGCCCTGCTGGAGAATGAGTGACGCAACATATTCTAATTGTCAAATTGACAGAGCAAGCAATGCAAACTTGAAGTGTATTCAATGTTTAAAAAGGCTTCTCAAGTTTGTCATTTAAACTTGAAAAAAGCACACTTGATTTGGCCTAACTAATATTTTATCAACCCCAATCAAAAAAAGTTTGTTTGATTTATAATCTACATACTAAGTCACATTTCCAGTTGGTGAGGGATTCTTGTTCTGTGAATGTGGCTCAAATTCAGATGTGGGATTTGAAGTTAAACAAGTACCTGCCAAATGACTAGATATGAGTTCCCATACCGGGAGTTGAACCCGGGCCACCTGGGTGAAAACCAGGAATCCTAACCGCTAGACCATATGGGAAGATGCTATGGTACAATAAACTTTACAGGCACATTGATGAAGGTCATTAAAACGCTGGTTTGCATTATGTCTGTTGTTGAAATTAATTGCTCCATCTTTGCCGGCACCGAAAATTGACGTCCCTGCCTTTGAAGCAATGTGGAAATTAAAAGTTCTATAATTATTTTCAGAACTTCTGGCTTTGTCTCAAACCTGTGGCACCTCTGCTCGTTCTTTTCTCAGTAAGATTGCGGAAAAGTCCCATATAAAAACAGTCTAGAATGTGTTTTTCACATGACGTTTTAGCCTAAACGTGAACTAATTAATCAGTGCGAACCAGCCAATTGTCAAAGTTGCGTCAATTCAAATCTGGCATTAGGAACAAAAGAGGTCAAGACGACTTCTAAGGTATACTAGTTATTTTAATTAATGCAAAAACCTTCAATGGTAAATATGATGTTTCGTATATACGGGTCCACTGTAATACCACGCAGGGCATTCTCAGAGAACTAACACATTGTTTTCAGAAACAATACCCAAATACCCTGACAGAAAGTTTCCCACTTCTCTGCTGGCCAATTAGAGTAAAGACTTGAGCGTGGTTTAAAGTTTCTCAGCCAATCCTAGGTTCATGGGGTTGGTCTCATCTCCTCGGCGCCATTTGTTGCACACTACAGCCAGGCACAAGATTATCACAACAACCCATCATAGTGAGAAGAGCCAGCTCCCCTAGACATCACTCCCATGTCAAAGGAAGACTTACAGCTCACAAAGAACCATTATAGTCTAGCATTTGAAGACACAATCCTTATCCTACCTTACACACTAAAACAGACCTTCACATCAATCACAGCCTCCCCAGGTGTCACAACCTACATTAGCCCAGTCAAGAATGCACTCCTTCTAAGTTAGTCATCCCATCAATCTAAGAGAATAATAAATCCCCTAATAGTCCCCCTTTTCACACCTCATAAGGTGTGATTCAAAAAAATAAGAAAACACAGATTGTCATTCATTATAATACAATACAAACAAAAAATTACACTTTTATTAATAGGCTATAATGATACAAAAACATTCAAACCCTCAGTTCATCTACACCCCACTTGTAAATTGTTACCAGTCATCAAAGAACTTCAAACCATAAAACACAGGATTAATAAAACAAAACATAAGACTATTAAAACATAAAACCCAAACAGAGAAGTATACTTTGGCCCCCTTTAGACACCCTCTAGTGTCACTCCACCAAGCCTGGTAGATCATATCCTCAATTCCTTGGTTGGAGTCCAGGATTGGGCCCTATCTCACCATCTGTGGGAAATCACCTTCTCCATCTCCTTTCTCACCAAACCTCAGACACAGGAAATAAGACAACATCCACAAAGAACAAGTATACCCATAGAAGCTATAACTTCACCCAGAATAGTCACAACAATAGTTTTCCATTTATCAAATATGTTATCAAACCAACCGTTTATGGAGCTATCAATACCAGAGTTCTCAGCCAGTTTGTTAGTCAGTGTAGTTACTCCCCTGTAGCTCTTTTGTCACTGACCCGTCCGGTGCTATATTGTTGGAGATGAAAGTACAGCACATAGATCCAAACAGAACACAAACTCCGCCCCTCTCAGCCAAAAGCATATCTAAAGCTATTATATTCTGCCTTGTCATTAAGATAGTTGCCACTGTTTGCTCATCTAATCCCTTTATTGCATCACAAGTGTGGTTTATAAATCTTTGCTGGCTATAGTAAATATAATTTATCCAACCTATGTTTTTATTAATTGTTGATCACCAAAAAATACTTGATTCAGACTCAGCTGCGATCTGATTCCTAGCTTTGAATTGTTCTGGAACCTCTCGAGGTACTCCTATCCCATCAAAGGATCCTTTCATCAAAGGATCCCGGAGGAGGTCCTACTTTCTACGTGACAACTCACCAGTCTCTGACACGTTTGTTTATTTACATATGTAGTTGAGTTCACAATCAGTTATCACCACACAACCATCAGATGTCAGCACGGGCCTGGTTTAGTTCCTACAATCCTCTGGCTGCAACAAAGGAGAGATTAGTCATGTTCTCTCTCAGTTGTGATATTCTCTGTGTAGGAGCAGAGCTAAGATGCCCTACTCTGTATCCTATCTTACTAGTCCTAGAAAAATAATTAGAATCCCCTGAGACTTCAAACGTAGGCAACCTAGGTCGGAATGACTTTGTTATCGGGGGATACTGATAGTTCAAGTTACTACAAGACTCTTTCACCACATTCCCAGGTGGCTTGCATGGGGATAAACCTGTTTTTGCGTACTTCAGACTTTCAGACAGTACCTACCCTTCTATGGGTCGCACTGCCATTTCTCGTAATTCCCTATTTTCACAATACTTCACCTATCCCTAAACTGTGCACGGAGACCTACACATCCCCCACGCTCTCGACATAAGCAACTACATAGTCCCAGGATGTACATGGCGACACACATACAGTGATGTCCTCCCCTAAAGTCCCTAATCTTCCCCTTTCCCTACGTCTAGCTGTCTCCCATGCCTTCGTAGACTGTGCTCAGGTATTATTTTATCAACTTGTTTTAGGTTAACTACTACTTTCGGCTGATCAGAAGGGTTTGAGTGTGTTAGGAATATGGCCCCCACAATCAGACAGCTACCTACCGTCAGGAGACCTGTGAATCCCCACCCTTGCCCTGAGAACATGTCAGATGCCAGAGGCCAACCCATTGCTTCACCTTCTATCGAACTCACACAGGGATGATCAGACAGGGTAAGGGAATCTTCGTTAAGGAGCCAACCCCCGGACCCTTGTGGTGATCGGATCTTTCTCCTAACTCTGTGTTTGTTCGTCAGGTGTAGCTGGGTTTACCTTTTTACAGTGTGTGACATGCACCCAGATGGATCTCTCAGCTATTCTGCTGGCAAAGGCAGTACTTGGTGTGGCCCTTCCCGCCAGGCCTGATTCAGTCTCCTGGTTAGATAGAGTGGGTCACCTTCTCCTTTAGTTCACCTGTGGGGCACAAAACCTCTGACATACGGGTGTGGTTAATAAACTATCTTCACACATACATGTTGAGCTCTCAATTTCTATTGTTGTTTTTTCTTTTTAAGTATTTTTATTTAATCCTATCAATATTATTTAATCCTATCACTCCCCCTCTTTGACACATGATTTGCCCATGTGTCAATATTACCACCTTTCTAAACCATTCCCTATATAATTTATCATCCTATTGCCATGCCTATCATTTTTTAGATTATCTTTTGCTTCCTTATTGCTCCTCCCACTTCCTTTGTCTTTTATGGCATCTAAATTCAACTTTCATCCAGTTCAGAATCAATTAGTAATCCAATCATTCAATCTCTTATCTTGTAAAAACACTCATGTTTAGTTCAAACTCTGTTCTACCCAGGCTCTCCCGGGCTTGACCTGAAGACTAATTGTTGGACATGACAAGTCTATTTTTTTAAGTCACCTAAGTCTTCTGTCTAGCAACAAAGAATAAAAATCTTTATGTTTATGATTAACCCAGTTATATCTAATAGCCCACCAAAAAACTTCATCTTTAAATCACTACCAATGTCATATCCCTCGTTACTCTCTACCATTTGGATAACATCCCTGATGTATGTATGCCTCCTTAGAGTTCCAAATTACTTTACCATGGGCTACCATTGCCTTCTCATAGATAAGATCACTTAATTTACCCGTATGCAGTACATAATGGAGTTATTAAACTATACAGCACTTTATCATTAACAAAAGCTCATCATTTGTTTTTTGTTTTAACGGTTTTAGCATTTAAATATAGCAGTTTTCCTGGATGAATTTAACATTCGCCCCTCCTGTGTTATAGTGTGTCCTAGGTAAATGACCTCGCTCTACCAAAGTTGAAGTTTCTTTTGCTCACTTTGTGTCCCAGTTCTGCCAGGAAGGTTAACAATTGGATTGTATCCCTCCTTACATCCCTCCTGAGTGGGATTAGCCAATAGAATATCATCTACATAAACTAACATTTGCTTCCTTCCCTAGGTTCAAACTTTCCCAAAGTCTTAGTTATAGCCTGGTCTAAGATTGTAAGACTTTCTGAGTAGCCTTGAGGTATCCTAGCCTAAGTCCATTTCCCTTCCCTGAAAAGTAAAGCCAAACCACCCCTGACTATCCGGATGAACTTGGATACTAAAGAAAACATTAGCTAAATCTATCACTGTAAAATAGGAGTTCTCTGGTTTCAATTGGTTCAGCATTGTATGTGGATCTGTACACATTGAACTCTGGGAATGATATTTCTATTAAACTAACTGTAAGTCCATGACCATCCTCCAGTCGGCGCTAGGTGCCTCCTTTCTAACAGGAAATATTGGAGAGTTTCATTGTACCTCATCTCCAGGAATTATCACCTCTCCCTTAAGTAAATGCTCAAATGTAGGTGTTATCCCTTTTATTGCTTCTGGTTACATAGTATATTGCTTTTGGTATGGTCTATTATCGAATCGAGGAATCACTTGTACTGGAGCTACCCCCTTAATTAGTCCTACATCTGCTGTCCTTGTGACCATAATTTGAACGGAATTGCTTCTAACTCAGCCTCCTGTTCCTGAGTTAAGAAAATCTCTTCCTGTCATCCGTTAAAATGTATCTCCAGATGGACACTGGGCTGGGCTTTTGCTCTCAATTTATCTTTCTTCTATATCTCCCAGTGGAGTGGCCATACTGATCCCCATTTGGTGTATTCTGCTAATCAGTAATGTTTTTCCCTTGTTTTATCCATTTACCTAGTAACCATTCCTCTGAATGTTCTTTCACTAGGGCAACATGGGGGCTCCACATTTCTCTGTACAGCCTCTGGCTCTGTGAACCCATTTTAACCCAATTTGAAAAACAACAATCACAAATAGCCAGGCCTCACTCAATTTGATAGCTCACTTTTATGACCTAAATTCTGCCTAACTGAGATGAGCTAATCTCTTTCTCCTAGTTATAATCTAAAGATGGTAGTACACACAAAACATGATAGATATCCCCAGTCTTAACCCATCAATAATTGTTTGTATCATTCTAATTCCTCATATCTAATTCATTAAACCACTCAAAATTCCTCGAGTATACAATGATTATTTAATTGATTACCCTAACTCTGCTACATGTGATCTCATCTCAAATGATCCATTTATCAATTATTTATTCAACCCCCTAGGAAAACCTGTCTTCCCTTCTATTGTTCCTATCCTCCCTGTAAATGTCATATTTGAGTCTTTAGCCAATACAATCATGGTTACATCAAATGTTCCCTCATTTAATTGTATTTTCTTCCTAATATAACTTCCCTAAATGAGATTAAATCCCCTGCCTTCCTCTACTATCCTTATATCATTACTGGATCAATGATAATAACTGTAATAACTATCAATAATACTTGTAATAACTATTTCACATTATATTGTGTCTTCTTTCTGATAATGTTATAATTGTAGCCTATTCCATCACTTTAATTTAAAATATAAGTTTATGTAACAAATCCATAACCCACTACAGGCTGGCGCTATTCCCCACCACAACAGCCAATGCATACTTTCATCCTAACCAAAATAAATTATTGTTTTAAAATCGTCCAATTATTCTGTACTTTTCCGCTAACCCATTTCAGTTCACTATTCAATTTATTTAACTGTTCTCTCTGATTACGCCCTAATTAATAAAACAAATACTTGCAATCGCTGGTCAGCATACGCTTAATGACATTTGAACTATACTGTCTTTCACCCTCCCCTTGCTCCTTCGGGGAGAGCGCATGGTAACCTTATAACATATTTTTCATAGACTTTTCTAGAATACTTCTATTTAAGCTATCTAATTCAACCTTTCACAATCCACATAGTAATCTATGTATATAGCCCCACTACGAAAGCTTTGTCTACTGTCCCTACCTGTGTTCGAACCAGGGACATCGCCAGTCACTCCACACCATCTGCGATGCTCTCAAAGTAACTACTCCCAGTTCATCGAGCAAGTGACGTTACCAAATGAAAATCGCAGTAGCTTTCACCTCAGCAAGAAACTCTCTCTCTCTCTTATTCCCTATTGAATAGGTTAGTTTTTCTATTTAACCTCTAAACACGCTCGCTACAAATAGTCCATTCAACATTACCAAACCAAATACTCATCGTACCCATTCAATCAACACATCAGCCGTGGAATTTACACTCATAAATGCAGATTGTTACTCCATGCCTTGAAATGATAAATAGATTTCCACCAATAGTACTATTAATGATCTCATCTTACCCTCTGACACAAAATGAAGTTCCCTCACTGTACTACGTTAGCTCTACCATGATAATTAGTTCAATTTAACCCTCTATTTGTTTTGTACTATATTACACATTACGTCTAAAACAACATTACTTATGGTCAGTTTATTCCGCCATCATATTATCCAACAACACCCCAATCTTTAAACTCATATGGGGCGGCTGGCAGTTTAGTGACCAATAGCGCCGCGCCAACAACCGAGAGGTCGCCGATTACAATCCCCGAGCCGACCAGGCGAAAAATCTGCCGATGTGCCCTCGAGCAAGGCACTCAACCCCAATTGCTCCCATAAATCGCTCTAAACAAGAGCGTCTGCCAAATTACCAAAAACGCAAATGTGAATATTCTCTACTTTCTCACCCAACGCACGTCTGCGTTCGGTGAGCAAGTTTAGAACACCCTCTCGTCAGATACCCACATGCGTTCCCAGTCAACTGCCATTCTTTTCTGGCTCCAAAAGCCACACTTTCGCTCTCTCCAGCCCCTCCCCTCGCAACTCTACCTTTTTGAGGAGCTGTGAGGAGCTGCTTCTCGTCCCAGCGCGCCTCCAATATTCCGCCGTTACTCAAAGTACTCCAGTCCATTTATTAAATCAAATAATTCCCACCTAATTAGTTAAAGTTGGTGCACGTTTATATTTAAACGTAAAACCGAATTATTTCAGTCTAATTGTTTAAGCAGTATTTTACAGGGTCAAACGTCAAACATTACATCAAATAATAAACCAAATTGCTTCGACATAACTATTTCAAAAGCAGTATTATGCTATGTAAAACACCAAATGTTATATTTCAAATATCCATTCAAACGTTCTAGTTCAGTCACACAATTCATCACTTTAGCTTTATGTTCCCAATTGTTTTTAACGGGTTATATGGTTTAAGCAACCACATACCCAACATGTATTCCCAAATTATACCGTTTGGGCAGCCACAAACGTCTTAATATACCAGTTTATTATTTTTAATAACCCCTATTCATTATTTTATTTCGTCTGTGATCATTCGCGCACTCATGCATACAACAACACCCAGTGTCCCCCTGACTCTATCCGTATCTAGCCTTCTGATACGTGTCAGTAGCGTAACACTATCTAAAATTTAAGTGGCCATTATGATCCTAGCCATATCTCAGTGGATATGTGCCACAACGTTACACTTTAATCAATTAATCCCTGTATCTCACGGTTCCACCATTTGTGGTCCAGAGACTTCAGTATCTTCCTTGAACCTAGCCATATTTCTCTGAATATGTGTCAAGGGAACAATACTCAATTAAAATTTTGGCGCTCCTCTGATCCTGGCCATATCTCGATGAATATGTGTCAGTAGTCAACGCCCTTAGCCAATAATTCCCTGTATCTCCAGTTCTCACCCCTGGTGATCCTAGCCTGGAGACTTCAGTACTATTTCCCGATCCTATCCGTACCTAGGCTTCTGGTACGTGCCGGTGAAACAATACTCTACGGTACCAAGGTTTAAACATCACATCTACCAAAGGCTTGCATGTCACAATATTGTGCTTATCTACTCATAATAGTTTCATAATTTAGTTCACTTACATCAGACAGTTGTTTCACAAAATTAATTTGGATAAAGCCAATGTGCAGATCTTTGGTTATTTAACAACAGGTATCTGCTTACCTTTTTAGAAGCCCGGGCAGTTTGTGAAACATACGGTTCGATGAAAGAGTTGACCAAATGTGCCGGACATTACCCAGCAAAGTCCCTTCTACCAGATCGCGTCGGGGTCACCAATTGTCAAAGTTGCGTCAATTCAAATCTGGCATTAGGAACAAAAGAGGTCAAGACGACTTCTAAGGTATACTAGTTATTTTAATTAATGCAAAAACCTTCAATGGTAAATATTATGTTTCGTATATACGGGTCCACTGTAATACCACGCAGGGCATTCTCAGAGAACTAACACATTGTTTTCAGAAACAATACCCAAATACCCTGACAGAAAGTTTCCCACTTCTCTGCTGGCCAATTAGAGTAAAGACTTGAGCGTGGTTTAAAGTTTCTCAGCCAATCCTAGGTTCATGGGGTTGGTCTCATCTCCTCGGCGCCATTTGTTGCACACTACAGCCAGGCACAAGATTATCACAACAACCCATCATAGTGAGAAGAGCCAGCTCCCCTAGACATCACTCCCATGTCAAAGGAAGACTTACAGCTCACAAAGAAACATTATAGTCTAGCATTTGAAGACACAATCCTTATCCTACCTTACACACTAAAACAGACCTTCACATCAATCACAGCCTCCCCAGGTGTCACAACCTACATTAGCCCAGTCAAGAATGCACTCCTTCTAAGTTAGTCATCCCATCAATCTAAGAGAATAATAAATCCCTAATACAGTGACACTGAAATGTATGTAATATTTTTCGAAGCAAGATTTTGGTTAACTAAATAAAGTGTCAAGCCAGCAGTCTAACATAGAAACTTGGGTACCGTAGTCAGACGCTTTATCCATTATGCCGCTGGCCCTGCTGGAGAATGAGTGACGCACCATATTTTAATTGTAAAATTGACAGAGCAAGCAATGCAAACTTGAAGTGTATTCAATGTTTAAAAAGGCTTCTCAAGTTTGTCATTCAAACTTGAAAAAAGCACACTTGATTTGGCCTAACTAATATTTTATCAACCCCAATCAAAAAAAGTTTGTTTGATTTATAATCTACATAATAAGTCACATTTCCAGTTGCTGAGGGATTCTTGTTCTGTGAAAGTGGCTCAAATTCAGATGTGGTATCTGAAGTTAAACAAGTACCTGCCAAATGACAAGATATGAGTTCCCATACCGGGAGATTGAACCCGGGCCAGCTGGGTGAAAACCAGAATCCTAACCGCTAGACCATATGGGAAGATGCTACGGTACAATAAACTTTACAGGCACATTGATAAAGGTCAATACAACGCTGGTTTGCATTATGTCTGTTGTTGAAATTAATTGCTCCATCGTTGCCGGCACCGAAAATTGACGTCCCTGCCTTTGAAGCAATGTGGAAATTAAAAAGTTATATAATTATTTTCAGAACTTCTGGCTTTGTCTCTCACCTGTGGCACTTCTGCTCGTTCTTTTCTCAGTAAGGTTGCGGAAAAGTCCCATATAAAAACAGTCTAGAATGTGTTTTTCACATGACGTTTAAGCCTAGACGGTGAACTAATTAATCTGTGCGAACCAGCCAGTGACACTGAAATGTATGTAATATTTTTCAGAGCAATATTTTGGTTAACTAAATACAGTGTCAAGCCAGCAGTCTAACATAGAAACATGGGTACCGTAGTCAGACGCTTTATGCATTGTGCCGCTGGCCCTGCTGGAGAATGAGTGACGTACCATATTTTAATAGTCAAATTGACAGATCAAGCAATGCAAACTTGAAGTGTATTCAATGTTTAAAAAGGCTTCTCAAGTTTGTCATTCAAACTTGAAAAAAGCACACTTGATTTGGCCTAACTAATATTTTATCAACCCCAATCAAAAAAAGTTTGTTTGATTTATAATCTACATAATAAGTCACATTTCCAGTTGCTGAGGGATTCTTGTTCTGTGAAAGTGGCTCAAATTCAGATGTGGGATCTGAAGTTAAACAAGTACCTGCCAAATGACAAGATATGAGTTCCCATACCGGGAGTTGAACCTGGGCCACCTGGGTGAAAACCAGGAATCCTAACCGCTAGACCATATAGGAAGATGCTACGGTTCAATAAACTTTACAGGCACATTGATAAAGGTCAATAAAACGCTGGTTTGCATTATGTCTGCTGTTGAAATTAATTGCTCCATCGTTGCCTGCACCGAAAATTTACGTCCCTGCCTTTGAAGCAATGTGGAAATTAAAAGTTCTATAATTATTTTCAGAACTTCTGGCTTTGTCTCTCACCTGTGGCACTTCTGCTCGTTCTTTTCTCAGTAAGGTTGCGGAAAAGTCCCATATAAAAACAGTCTAGAATGTGTTTTTCACATGACGTTTTAGCCTAGACGGTGAACTAATTAATCTGTGCGAACCAGCCAGTGACACTGAAATGTATGTAATATTTTTCAGAGCAAGATTTTGGTTAACTAAATACAGTGTCAAGCCAGCAGTCTAACATCGAAACTTGGGTACCGTAGTCAGACGCTTTATGCATTGTGCCGCTGGCCCTGCTGGAGAATGAGTGACGTACCATATTTTAATTGTCAAATTGACAGAGCAAGCAATGCAAACTTGAAGTGTATTCAATGTTTAAAAAGGGCTTCTCAAGTTTGTCATTCAAACTTGAAAAAAGCACACTTGATTTGGCCTAACTAATATTTTATCAACCCCAATCAAAAAAAGTTTGTTTGATTTATAATCTACATAATAAGTCACATTTCCAGTTGCTGAGGGATTCTTGTTCTGTGAAAGTGGCTCAAATTCAGATGTGGTATCTGAAGTTAAACAAGTACCTGCCAAATGACAAGATATGAGTTCCCATACCGGGAGTTGAACCCGGGTCAGCTGTGTGAAAACCAGGAATCCTAACCGCTAGACCATATGGGAAGATACTACGGTACAAAAAACTTTACAGGCACATTGATAAAGGTCATTAAAACGCTGGTTTGCATTATGTCTGTTGTTGAAATTAATTGCTCCATCTTTGCCGGCACCGAAAATTGACGTCCCTGCCTTTGAAGCAATGTGGAAATTAAAAGTTCTATAATTATTTTCAGAACTTCTGGCTTTGTCTCTCACCTGTGGCACCTCTGCTCGTTCTTTTCTCAGTAAGATTGCGGAAAAGTCCCATATAAAAACAGTCTAGAATGTGTTTTTCACATGACGTTTTAGCCTAAACGTGAACTAATTAATCAGTGCGAACCAGCCAGTGACACTGAAATGTATGTAATATTTTTCGAAGCAAGATTTTGGTTAACTAAATAAAGTGTCAAGCCAGCAGTCTAACATAGAAACTTGGGTACCGTAGTCAGACGCTTTATCCATTATGCCGCTGGCCCTGCTGGAGAATGAGTGACGCACCATATTTTAATTGTAAAATTGACAGAGCAAGCAATGCAAACTTGAAGTGTATTCAATGTTTAAAAAGGCTTCTCAAGTTTGTCATTCAAACTTGAAAAAAGCACACTTGATTTGGCCTAACTAATATTTTATCAACCCCAATCAAAAAAAGTTTGTTTGATTTATAATCTACATAATAAGTCACATTTCCAGTTGCTGAGGGATTCTTGTTCTGTGAAAGTGGCTCAAATTCAGATGTGGTATCTGAAGTTAAACAAGTACCTGCCAAATGACAAGATATGAGTTCCCATACCGGGAGTTGAACCCGGGCCAGCTGGGTGAAAACCAGGAATCCTAACCTCTAGACCATATGGGAAGATGCTACGGTACAATAAACTTTACAGGCACATTGATAAAGGTCAATACAACGCTGGTTTGCATTATGTCTGTTGTTGAAATTAATTGCTCCATCGTTGCCGGCACCGAAAATTGACGTCCCTGCCTTTGAAGCAATGTGGAAATTAAAAGTTCTATAATTATTTTCAGAACTTCTGGCTTTGTCTCTCACCTGTGGCACTTCTGCTCGTTCTTTTCTCAGTAAGGTTGCGGAAAAGTCCCATATAAAAACAGTCTAGAATGTGTTTTTCACATGACGTTTTAGCCTAGACGGTGAACTAATTAATCTGTGCGAACCAGCCAGTGACACTGAAATGTATGTAATATTTTTCAGAGCAATATTTTGGTTAACTAAAAACAGTGTCAAGCCAGCAGTCTAACATAGAAACATGGGTACCGTAGTCAGACGCTTTATGCATTGTGCCGCTGGCCCTGCTGGAGAATGAGTGACGTACCATATTTTAATTGTCAAATTGACAGATCAAGCAATGCAAACTTGAAGTGTATTCAATGTTTAAAAAGGCTTCTCAAGTTTGTCATTCAAACTTGAAAAAAGCACACTTGATTTGGCCTAACTAATATTTTATCAACCCCAATCAAAAAAAGTTTGTTTGATTTATAATCTACATAATAAGTCACATTTCCAGTTGCTGAGGGATTCTTGTTCTGTGAAAGTGGCTCAAATTCAGATGTGGGATCTGAAGTTAAACAAGTACCTGCCAAATGACAAGATATGAGTTCCCATACCGGGAGTTGAACCTGGGCCACCTGGGTGAAAACCAGGAATCCTAACCGCTAGACCATATGGGAAGATGCTACGGTACAATAAACTTTACAGGCACATTGATAAAGGTCAATAAAACGCTGGTTTGCATTATGTCTGTTGTTGAAATTAATTGCTCCATCGTTGCCGGCACCGAAAATTGACGTCCCTGCCTTTGAAGCAATGTGGAAATTAAAAGTTATATAATTATTTTCAGAACTTCTGGCTTTGTCTCTCACCTGTGGCACTTCTGCTCGTTCTTTTCTCAGTAAGGTTGCGGAAAAGTCCCATATAAAAACAGTCTAGAATGTGTTTTTCACATGACGTTTAAGCCTAGACGGTGAACTAATTAATCTGTGCGAACCAGCCAGTGACACTGAAATGTATGTAATATTTTTCAGAGCAATATTTTGGTTAACTAAATACAGTGTCAAGCCAGCAGTCTAACATAGAAACATGGGTACCGTAGTCAGACGCTTTATGCATTGTGCCGCTGGCCCTGCTGGAGAATGAGTGACGTACCATATTTTAATAGTCAAATTGACAGATCAAGCAATGCAAACTTGAAGTGTATTCAATGTTTAAAAAGGCTTCTCAAGTTTGTCATTCAAACTTGAAAAAAGCACACTTGATTTGGCCTAACTAATATTTTATCAACCCCAATCAAAAAAAGTTTGTTTGATTTATAATCTACATAATAAGTCACATTTCCAGTTGCTGAGGGATTCTTGTTCTGTGAAAGTGGCTCAAATTCAGATGTGGGATCTGAAGTTAAACAAGTACCTGCCAAATGACAAGATATGAGTTCTCATACCGGGAGTTGAACCTGGGCCACCTGGGTGAAAACCAGGAATCCTAACCGCTAGACCATATAGGAAGATGCTACGGTTCAATAAACTTTACAGGCACATTGATAAAGGTCAATAAAACGCTGGTTTGCATTATGTCTGTTGTTGAAATTAATTGCTCCATCGTTGCCTGCACCGAAAATTTACGTCCCTGCCTTTGAAGCAATGTGGAAATTAAAAGTTCTATAATTATTTTCAGAACTTCTGGCTTTGTCTCTCACCTGTGGCACTTCTGCTCGTTCTTTTCTCAGTAAGGTTGCGGAAAAGTCCCATATAAAAACAGTCTAGAATGTGTTTTTCACATGACGTTTTAGCCTAGACGGTGAACTAATTAATCTGTGCGAACCAGCCAGTGACACTGAAATGTATGTAATATTTTTCAGAGCAAGATTTTGGTTAACTAAATACAGTGTCAAGCCAGCAGTCTAACATCGAAACTTGGGTACCGTAGTCAGACGCTTTATGCATTGTGCCGCTGGCCCTGCTGGAGAATGAGTGACGTACCATATTTTAATTGTCAAATTGACAGAGCAAGCAATGCAAACTTGAAGTGTATTCAATGTTTAAAAGGCTTCTCAAGTTTGTCATTCAAACTTGAAAAAAAGCACACTTGATTTGGCCTAACTAATATTTTATCAACCCCAATCAAAAAGTTTGTTTGATTTATAATCTACATAATAAGTCACATTTCCAGTTGCTGAGGGATTCTTGTTCTGTGAAAGTGGCTCAAATTCAGATGTGGGATCTGAAGTTAAACAAGTACCTGCCAAATGACAAGATATGAGTTCCCATACCGGGAGTTGAACCTGGGCCACCTGGGTGAAAACAAGGAATCCTAACCGCTAGACCATATGGGAAGATGCTACGGTACAATAAACTTTACAGGCACATTGATAAAGGTCAATAAAACGCTGGTTTGCATTATGTCTGTTGTTGAAATTAATTGCTCCATCGTTGCCGGCACCGAAAATTGACGTCCCTGCCTTTGAAGCAATGTGGAAATTAAAAGTTATATAATTATTTTCAGAACTTCTGGCTTTGTCTCTCACCTGTGGCACTTCTGCTCGTTCTTTTCTCAGTAAGGTTGCGGAAAAGTCCCATATAAAAACAGTCTAGAATGTGTTTTTCACATGACGTTTAAGCCTAGACGGTGAACTAATTAATCTGTGCGAACCAGCCAGTGACACTGAAATGTATGTAATATTTTTCAGAGCAATATTTTGGTTAACTAAATACAGTGTCAAGCCAGCAGTCTAACATAGAAACATGGGTACCGTAGTCAGACGCTTTATGCATTGTGCCGCTGGCCCTGCTGGAGAATGAGTGACGTACCATATTTTAATAGTCAAATTGACAGATCAAGCAATGCAAACTTGAAGTGTATTCAATGTTTAAAAAGGCTTCTCAAGTTTGTCATTCAAACTTGAAAAAAGCACACTTGATTTGGCCTAACTAATATTTTATCAACCCCAATCAAAAAAGTTTGTTTGATTTATAATCTACATAATAAGTCACATTTCCAGTTGCTGAGGGATTCTTGTTCTGTGAAAGTGGCTCAAATTCAGATGTGGGATCTGAAGTTAAACAAGTACCTGCCAAATGACAAGATATGAGTTCTCATACCGGGAGTTGAACCTGGGCCACCTGGGTGAAAACCAGGAATCTAACCGCTAGACCATATAGGAAGATGCTACGGTTCAATAAACTTTACAGGCACATTGATAAAGGTCAATAAAACGCTGGTTTGCATTATGTCTGTTGTTGAAATTAATTGCTCCATCGTTGCCTGCACCGAAAATTTACGTCCCTGCCTTTGAAGCAATGTGGAAATTAAAAGTTCTATAATTATTTTCAGAACTTCTGGCTTTGTCTCTCACCTGTGGCACTTCTGCTCGTTCTTTTCTCAGTAAGGTTGCGGAAAAGTCCCATATAAAAACAGTCTAGAATGTGTTTTTCACATGACGTTTTAGCCTAGACGGTGAACTAATTAATCTGTGCGAACCAGCCAGTGACACTGAAATGTATGTAATATTTTTTCAGAGCAAGATTTTGGTTAACTAAATACAGTGTCAAGCCAGCAGTCTAACATCGAAACTTGGGTACCGTAGTCAGACGCTTTATGCATTGTGCCGCTGGCCTGCTGGAGAATGAGTGACGTACCATATTTTAATTGTCAAATTGACAGAGCAAGCAATGCAAACTTGAAGTGTATTCAATGTTTAAAGGCTTCTCAAGTTTGTCATTCAAACTTGAAAAAAGCACACTTGATTTGGCCTAACTAATATTTTATCAACCCCAATCAAAAAAAAGTTTGTTTGATTTATAATCTACATAATAAGTCACATTTCCAGTTGCTGAGGGATTCTTGTTCTGTGAAAGTGGCTCAAATTCAGATGTGGTATCTGAAGTTAAACAAGTACCTGCCAAATGACAAGATATGAGTTCCCATACCGGGAGTTGAACCCGGGTCAGCTGTGTGAAAACCAGGAATCCTAACCGCTAGACCATACGGGAAGATACTACGGTACAATAAACTTTACAGGCACATTGATAAAGGTCATTAAAACGCTGGTTTGCATTATGTCTGTTGTTGAAATTAATTGCTCCATCTTTGCCGGCACCGAAAATTGACGTCCCTGCCTTTGAAGCAATGTGGAAATTAAAAGTTCTATAATTATTTTCAGAACTTCGGCTTTGTCTCTCACCTGTGGCACCTCTGCTCGTTCTTTTCTCAGTAAGATTGCGGAAAAGTCCCATATAAAACAGTCTAGAATGTGTTTTTCACATGACGTTTTAGCCTAAACGTGAACTAATTAATCAGTGCGAACCAGCCAGTGACACTGAAATGTATGTAATATTTTTTCGAAGCAAGATTTTGGTTAACTAAATAAAGTGTCAAGCCAGCAGTCTAACACAGAAACTTGGGTACCGTAGTCAGACGCTTTATCCATTATGCCGCTGGCCCTGCTGGAGAATGAGTGACGTACCATATTTTAATTGTAAATTGACAGAGCAAGCAATGCAAACTTGAAGTGTATTCAATGTTTAAAAGGCTTCTCAAGTTTGTCATTCAAACTTGAAAAAAGCACACTTGATTTGGCCTAACTAATATTTTATCAACCCCAATCAAAAAAAAGTTTGTTTGATTTATAATCTACATAATAAGTCACATTTCCAGTTGCTGAGGGATTCTTGTTCTGTGAAAGTGGCTCAAATTCAGATGTGGTATCTGAAGTTAAACAAGTACCTGCCAAATGACAAGATATGAGTTCCCATACCGGGAGTTGAACCCGGGCCAGCTGGATGAAAACCAGGAATCCTAACCTCTAGACCATATGGGAAGATGCTACGGTACAATAAACTTTACAGGCACATTGATAAAGGTCAATACAACGCTGGTTTGCATTATGTCTGTTGTTGAAATTAATTGCTCCATCGTTGCCGGCACCGAAAATTGACGTCCCTGCCTTTGAAGCAATGTGGAAATTAAAAAGTTCTATAATTATTTTCAGAACTTCTGGCTTTGTCTCTCACCTGTGGCACTTCTGCTCGCTCTTTTCTCAGTAAGGTTGCGGAAAAGTCCCATATAAAAACAGTCTAGAATGTGTTTTTCACATGACGTTTTAGCCTAGACGGTGAACTAATTAATCTGTGCGAACCAGCCAGTGACACTGAAATGTATGTAATATTTTTTCAGAGCAATATTTTGGTTAACTAAAAACAGTGTCAAGCCAGCAGTCTAACATAGAAACATGGGTACCGTAGTCAGACGCTTTATGCATTGTGCCGCTGGCCCTGCTGGAGAATGAGTGACGCACCATATTTTAATTGTCAAAATTGACAGATCAAGCAATGCAAACTTGAAGTGTATTCAATGTTTAAAAAGGCTTCTCAAGTTTGTCATTCAAACTTGAAAAAAGCACACTTGATTTGGCCTAACTAATATTTTATCAACCCCAATCAAAAAAAGTTTGTTTGATTTATAATCTACATAATAAGTCACATTTCCAGTTGCTGAGGGATTCTTGTTCTGTGAAAGTGGCTCAAATTCAGATGTGGGATCTGAAGTTAAACAAGTACCTGCCAAATGACAAGATATGAGTTCCCATACCGGGAGTTGAACCTGGGCCACCTGGGTGAAAACAAGGAATCCTAACCGCTAGACCATATGGGAAGATGCTACGGTACAATAAACTTTACAGGCACATTGATAAAGGTCAATAAAACGCTGGTTTGCATTATGTCTGTTGTTGAAATTAATTGCTCCATCGTTGCCGGCACCGAAAATTGACGTCCCTGCCTTTGAAGCAATGTGGAAATTAAAAGTTATATAATTATTTTCAGAACTTCTGGCTTTGTCTCTCACCTGTGGCACTTCTGCTCGTTCTTTTCTCAGTAAGGTTGCGGAAAAGTCCCATATAAAAACAGTCTAGAATGTGTTTTTCACATGACGTTTAAGCCTAGACGGTGAACTAATTAATCTGTGCGAACCAGCCAGTGACACTGAAATGTATGTAATATTTTTTCAGAGCAATATTTTGGTTAACTAAATACAGTGTCAAGCCAGCAGTCTAACATAGAAACATGGGTACCGTAGTCAGACGCTTTTATGCATTGTGCCGCTGGCCCTGCTGGAGAATGAGTGACGTACCATATTTTAATAGTCAAATTGACAGATCAAGCAATGCAAACTTGAAGTGTATTCAATGTTTAAAAAGGCTTCTCAAGTTTGTCATTCAAACTTGAAAAAAGCACACTTGATTTGGCCTAACTAATATTTTATCAACCCCAATCAAAAAAAGTTTGTTTGATTTATAATCTACATAATAAGTCACATTTCCAGTTGCTGAGGGATTCTTGTTCTGTGAAAGTGGCTCAAATTCAGATGTGGGATCTGAAGTTAAACAAGTACCTGCTGTAATATTCATATGTGTAACCATACTGAATTGTAATTGGATGCATCATACTGTGCAATGATTGGTTAAGACCACCCAGGTGGTGAGGTCATTCTAAGATGATCATGGCCAGAGACACATGGACATGCACGTTATAGCTAGTTAATAAAGAGGTACGTTTATAAATATCCTGTCGTCCTGCATTTTATTATTTTGTACAAAGCGTACAAAACAAGACATGGTGTCAGAGTAAAAGGACTAAAAGATGGATTTTGCTGGAGTTCCTTCACCTCGAATGGATTGGGGGTCTACAAATCTACCCGATGCATGGCGTAAGTTCAAACAGCATGTGGAGCTGATGTTCACGGGTCCTCTGAAGGAAAGAGGAGAAGAGGAAAAGTGCAGCTACCTGCTCCTCTGGATCGGTGAAAAAGGGAGAGACATTTACAACACATGGACACTTACCGAGGCTGAATCAAAGGTACTGAAAACATACTACGATCGTTTTGAAGCATATGTTTTGCCAAAGACCAATACAATTTTCGCTAGGTACAAATTCCATGAGAAAGTACAAGGCGCTAGTGAATCGTTTGAACAGTTTGTCACTGAGCTGCGTCTGCTTGTGAAAGACTGTGATTATGCAAACAAGGATGAGATGGTCAGGGACCGTATTGTATTTGGAATACAATCACCCGCGAGTGAGAGAGAAACTTTTGAATGTTGGATCAGAGTTAACGCTGGACAAAGCTATCGACATAGCCAGATCTCACGAGCTAGCACAGGTTCAGATGAAAACCATTTCAGGCGGCAGCATGAGCGCATCACGTGAACAAGCAGTGCACGCAGTCAGGCAGACATCAAAGCACACCTCCAGTGCCCAGAGAGCATGTTTCAGAACGGAGACAGACAGAACTCCAAAACAGAGCGACACAGACTCCAAACGCCCCAAAACATGTGGATATTGTGGATACAAAGTGCATGGCGAACAGGGGAATTGCCCAGCTAAAGGCAAACAGTGTACTAAATGTGGAAAATGGAATCACTTTGCAAAAGTGTGCAGAGTTTACCGTGGAAAAACAGTACATACAGTGAGTGAAGATGAAATGTCAATCAAAGAGTCAAATGCTGATGAACTGTTTATTGATTCAGTGACACAGAAAAGTCAGATATCAGAGACAGAGCAAGCCTTTGCTGACATTGAGATAGGAAGACAAGGCACAGAGCTAAAATTCAAACTAGACACTGGTGCACAAGTAAACATTATTCCTCTGAGTAAGTACAGAAGCTTGACATCTGAGTGTGAGCTACAGCCCACCACGCGCAGACTGACTGGTTATGGTGGTGAACAGCTCCCAGTAAAAGGCACATGCACTCTCAAATGCAAATACAAGGAAAGGGACATGATGTTGGACTTTTACGTTGTTGACACTCGAGCACCTGCAGTGCTAGGTCTTAAAGCATGTTTAGACATGGACCTTATCAAGCTAGTTTTATCAGTGACAGCACCAGTAGAGATAGAGAATGTCATGGAGGAGTTTGCTGATGTTTTTACAGGAATAGGACTATTCCCAGGAGAATGTACCATTCACCTTGACCCAGACGCAACCCCTGTGGTCTACCCACCGAGAAAGATTCCACTTGCTCTCCGCGCCCGTCTGAAGAAAGAGTTGGAGAGCATGGAGCAATCTGACATCGTCACCAAGGTTACAGAACCGACGGATTGGGTCAACGCGTTAGTGGTGGTGGAGAAACCACGCACAGGCAAGCTCAGAGTATGTCTCGACCCAAGAGACTTGAACAAGGCTATCAAACGCCCCCATTACCCCTTACCGACGCTAGATGGCATCACACACAAGCTAGCGGGCGCACGCTACTTCAGTGTCATGGACGCCAGATCAGGCTACTGGGCTATCAAGCTCACAGAAGAGTCATCTAAGCTCACAACGTTCAACACACCGTTTGGACGCTACAGGTTCCGTCGCCTGCCTTTTGGGATTATCTCAGCCCAAGACGAGTTTCAGCGAAAGATCGACGAGGTGTACGAAGGCCTCGACGGAGTCGTGGCAATTGTGGGACGACATCCTTGTCTATGGTCGAACCAAAGAGGAACACGACAGAAACCTCAGCGCGATGCTGCAAAGGTCCCGCGAGAGAGGAGTCCGGCTCAACCCCGAGAAGAGCACAGTCGGCGCTACAGAGGTCAGCTACTTCGGGCATCTTCTCACAGCGAATGGAATCAAGCCAGATCCGCAGAAGATCTCAGCCATAAAGGAAATGGAGCCACCAAAGAACCGCGCAGAGCTGGAAACAGTGCTTGGCATGGTCAACTACTTAGCCAAGTTCGCACCCAGCCTCTCCAATGCTAATGCACCCCTGCGTCAGCTGCTAAAGCAGTCCAGTGAGTTCCTCTGGGACAACCAACACGACATCGCTTTCCAGAAAGTGAAAGACTTGATCACGAGAGAACCAGGACCAATCCTTGCCTACTACGACCCCAACAAAGAGCTCAGACTCCAGGTGGACGCGTCGAAGTATGGACTAGGGGCAGTGCTACTGCAAGAAGGAAAACCCACCGGCCACGCCCCAAATCTCTCACAGACTGTGAAATCAACTACGCTCAAATCGAAAAGGAGCTGTATGCCATTCTGTTCGGATGTAAGCGTTTCCATCAGTATGTCTATGGACGACAAGTCATTGTGGAATCAGACCACAAGCCCCTCGAGTCAATCATGAGGAAACCGTTAGCCGCAGCCCCGCCAAGGCTACAGAGAATGATCCTTCAACTACAAAAATACGACTTCACAATCACTCACCGTCCAGGCAAAGACATCCCTGTCGCAGACACCTCTCCAGGAAGTTTCTTACCTACAAGGACAGCAGCCTCAGTGAAGGCATGGACATGCAGGTGCACACTGTATACAGCAACTTACCAGTTAGTGACACAAAACTGAAGGAGATCCGAGCAGAAACAGAAAAAGACACACAACTCACACAGCTGAGGAAAGTCATACAGTCAGGATGGCCTGAGGAGAGGAGAAAATGCCCTCAGAGCGTCTCAGAGTTCTGGAACCATCGTGACGAACTATCACAGATCAACGGAATCATTTTCAAAGGAGAGAAAATCATCATTCCTACCAGTCTCAGAGAAGAGATTTTGACAAAGATCCATGCTGGACACATGGGCATGGAAAAGTGCAAACAGAGAGCACGGGACATTTTGTTTTGGCCCGGAATGTGCAAACAAATAGAGGACATGGTTGGTAAATGCCCCACCTGTCTTGAACGACGCCCCTCAAACACCAAAGAGCCAATGTTACCTCACCGTATCCCAGACCGGCCCTGGCAAGTCGTGGCAACCGATCTGTTCACGTGGAACAACGAGGACTACATTATAACAGTGGACTACTACAGCAGATACTTCGAACTCGACAAGCTTCACAGCACCACATCTGCAGCTGTGATACACAAGCTGAAAGCAGCCTTTGCCAGGCATGGCATTGTAGAGACTTTAATATCTGACAATGGGCCCTGTTACAAATCAAATGAGTTTGAATCCTTCACAAAAGCATGGGAGTTCACACACGTCACCACAAGCCCACATTACCCTCAGAGTAATGGCCTTGCTGAAAAATCTGTGCAGATCGCTAAATCACTCATGGACAAAGCAAAAGCAGACAAGAGAGACCCCTACCTCAGTCTCCTTGAATACCGCAACACTCCAGTTGACAACTTCAAATCACCAGCCCAGCTGTTGATGAGCCGCAGACTTCGCTCAATCCTCCCCAGCACCAACCAGCAGCTGCAACCTGAGGTCGTCAGCTACAAGGAAGTGCATGCAAAACGTGCACAGAGACAGCAACAGCAAAAGCGATACTACGACAGGTCAGCCAGACCACTGCCACCACTGAACGACGGAGAGTCAGTTAGAATCCAGGAGCATGGCTACTGGAAGCCAGCAGTCGTCATCCAACCAGCTGACACTGAACGTTCATATCACGTTCGCACCGCAGAAGGAGCGGTGTACCGCCAATCGTCGTCACCTACTGAACACAAAAAGAACAACACACTGACGAGATGAACTGTTCCCCTGAAAGAGAACGGGATGGACTAAACACAGACACAACACAACATACACCATACTTTACCTGCAACACCACAAGAACTGTTGACTGGACACAGAAGCATGCTCAGCTTCATATCACACAAGGTCAGGAAGAGAGGTCAAGCCTAGAGCTGTCCTAGACCTGTGAAATGTCAAAGGGTGTAGGCGGATCGCTGCCCTAAAAGAGTTTCCAGACTGTAAACTTGTTATTGAAAGTTAACTTGAAATGCTTTGGTATTGTATTTGTTTGATATGTTGAGATGTCATTGCTACAGTGAAAAGCTGAGTTGCTGAGAAATATTTGTTCTAAAAATAACAATATGCTGAATCATTGTTTGTCTGTTATGTTGATGCAGTTGGTGCAGTTTAAATGGTTACTTACCTCGAGTTCAAACTACAGAGCATATATTCAAAAGAAACGCTTTATTGTTCTACATATTTTTTCTTTTTTTTAAAAGAAGGGGGATGTAATATTCATATGTGTAACCATACTGAATTGTAATTGGATGCATCATACTGTGCAATGATTGGTTAAGACCACCCAGGTGGTGAGGTCATTCTAAGATGATCATGGCCAGAGACACATGGACATGCACGTTATAGCTAGTTAATAAAGAGGGTACGTTTATAAATATCCTGTCGTCCTGCATTTTATTATTTTGTACAAAGCGTACAAAACAAGACAC